>NW_017264792.1:0-201397 GCF_001477535.1 Pneumocystis jirovecii RU7
TAAGGGTTGATTTACATTTATTTTCGCTATTGAGACTTCCTCTTAATTCATACATAAGTCTCACTTCTTGTTCTTGTATTTCACGATACGATTTACAGCTCTCTTTTAGTTCTTCGCATTTTCCATTCTTTCCATTATTTTGTACAAGTTTTTCACAGTTCAACATAAACTTATCACAATAGGGTTCCCATAAATCACATGTATGGCCCTTCATGTCTGCATCACCATTCTTCACTTGATCTAGAACGTCTTCAATATCTATGTTCCTTTCTAATACAGAACATTTAGATTTAATGTCTCTAGTAATGATTTGACAAGTAGTGACTAATTGTATACACGAAAAAATAAATCTTGTTCTCTTTTTTTTAGACCATTTATTACATTTTTCTGAAACTTTTTTTATACATATATCTAAATTGCCTAAATTTTCTACTTTTTCTTCTAACAAAATTTCCTCTAATTCCTTAGCATTTTCCAAATGATCACATCGCCCTTTCAGTGTAAAACATGGTAAGTCGTTCGTTTTTGAATCATGTCCTAACACTTCACATTTCTCTTTTAGTTTTTTACAGTCCTCTTCATCTGGAAAATCCCTTTTCCAATCCAGATCATTTCTAAGCCACCTACTCTGCCTTTCGATATCATTTGCAAGCTCCTTACAAGTATCCCATGGGTGTAGACAAAGATCTATTAATATAGGATTATTACTGCTAATTATTTTCTTACATAGAATCCATAATTCATCCATACACGTTTTAAGCGAATTATTTGTTAAATTATGCAGTTTTCCTTTTAATGTGCTTTGAAATAGTTGATATTCTCTTCCGAAAAGCCGTGTTTTTAAACATGTTGATTCTACATTGATGCATGCACTAAACATTTTAATATTCACGCTATTACATGATTTCTTTAAATAAAAACACTTTGATTCCAAATCTATACAAAGCTCTTCACTAAACTCAGTAGATTGCTTGGCCCATTCTATAAGTATAGCATCTTTATTATCTTCGTTAGTATCTGATAGTAATAAATCATATAATTTTGATTTAAAAAGCTTGCATTTAGATCTCAATTTTTCTTTTAAGGTATTACATATTTCTTTGCTTTTATTCATTTTTTCCTTAGTATCATCATATAAATCCTCTAATTGAGGTAAAAGGCTGCAAAGTTTATGACATCTTTCAATATTAGTTCTGCAATGATCTAAATAATTATTTGATAATAATATTAAAAGATCAATTGTATCTTTTATCCTTGGTTTTCCAATTTCACCTTTGAATAATTCTTCTTTTCCAATTTTTTCTATTAATATAATTTCTTTTCCTATTGGGTTAAATGGTAAAGAAAAATGTTTGTATTCTACTTCATTTTCACACTTTTTTTTTATTTTTCCACATTTATCATGAAAAGTGTTATTGCAATTTGATTTATGAAAATAGCATTTCTCAAATAATGAAATGCATTCTTCTTTTGATATTTTAGTCTTTTCGATAAAAAGTTTTGCCTCAAATTCTAAACTATTACATTTTGTCTCCATTAATTTCACGAGTTCGTTACATCTATTTAAGGGGATTAAACAAAACTTCATCAGTTCATCGCTTTCTCCCATGAACGCAAGACACTTTTTGTCGATTATTTTCTCACATTCTTCTTGAGTTTTTAAATTTCCAGATAAGGCTCTTAAAAGAAATTCTGTTTTCAAATCATCTCGTCTTTTTTCTCTACAAAATGCTCTTAAATAATTGCATTTTTCATTAACTTTTATTGAACATGCTTCTTCTATACGCATACATTCATTTTGATACAGACATTCAAAAGTACTTGGAGATGGTTTAGTCTGGATATCTTGCAAACTTCGTTCAAGTGCAGCACATCTTCTCATAATATTTTCTTTTAAATCATTGCACTTTTCATCTAGTTTCGTTTCTTGGCATAGTTCTTCTAATGCTTTGAAGGAGCTTTTTAGCATTTGAGTCATATTTCTTAAATTTTCACAGTATTTTCTTAGCCTTGCTTTACATTCAGTATTCATTGCATTTTTTAGAATTAAAGCAAAAATATTTCCTTCACTAAATAAATAATTTGTTAATTTTACAAGTTCTAGTATTATTTAAAGGTTTTTGTACGTTATATACAATAATGGATTTTGAGATGGATTCTGCGGTGGATTTTGTGATGGATTTTGCAATAGATTTAAAGATTCTTTATAAATAGATTCTAAAAAAAATTAAAAACCTGAAAAAATAAAATATAATACCAATGTTTTTTGAGGAAGCATGTGCTATGCTAAGAAAACTGGCTAATACGAATGGTTTCATTTATCATGATAACAAATAATAATTTTTATAAAAAGTGCTTCACATTTGACATCGAAAAATATCGTTCTCCCTAAAAAATAGCGATAAACGATAATAATAAAATACAATAAATAAATAGGTAAATGTGTATTATTTTGTATTATACTTAGATATTTTTACTTTTTGTGGATTTTTGCTTTCTAATATTCTTTTTATTAATATTCATTATCTTTTACTTCATTTTTATAGATATAAATAGTATTGTCTTGATTCTTTTTATATCTGTTCTATTTTTTGAATTTAATTTTCTATGGGTTTTTAAAAAACTTGAAAATATAGTCAAGATTTTCACTTTCTATTTTTTATTTAAAAAGCTATTTCATAAATTTATTCATTTTTATTTTTTTGCTTTTGGTTTTAGAATCGAAACACAAGTTTTAGATTATTTATATGACATTTTTTATTTTTTTAAAATTTTTGTTGATTTTTCCTATTCTAGAGTAATTCAAGTTGCAAAAATGCTTTTTAAATAATAATTATTATGACTTTTAAAATTTATTTATACCTTTGTTTCAATTTTTGGTTTTAGGATTTTTATTTTTTTTTTACTTTGTATAAATTTTTTACACACTTCTAACATTAATAAATTCCAGTATATTGTTTTATTGATTTTAAGTTTTTTAATTTTTGCTTTAGATTCTCTTGTTCATTAACTTTTTTGGAATTTTAAAAGAATTTTATGTTAATCAACTTTAAAAAACTTAATTCTTTTTAGTCTTTGATGTATAAGACATATTTTTTTAAAAAACATTTATAATATTTTAAATTTATAAATATCTTAAACATTTGTTTTTATGATGATCGATTTTTAGTTCATATTTTTTATATTTTTCATAAATCATTTTGTGTTTTATATTTTTGGCTTCTCATACAATTAAATTTTTAAATATTGCTGTAATATAGATTATTCTATTCTACAAGTTATTATTCTAAATATTCTTTTTAAATATTCTTTTTAGAAATGATAACGACTATATAGAATTCATTCATTTGAATTTTTCTTAGAATTAAAAGTATACATTTTAAAATAAGTAAAATTAGGAGTAAAGTATATAATAATAGTTAATTTTAGAATATGCATTATAGTTTTATTTATGTTCAAATGTCTCTAGGTAGTATGGGGTAAATCAGGAGTAAATATAGATAACGCAAAAATGAATAGAAAATATAATATAAAAAGCATGGTTAGTAAAAAAATGGCTTAGTGAAAAATATAGGTTAATTATAGAGAAGACAGAGTTTTTGAAAAAAATTCAATCTAAATTAACACAGAAGAGACTATTTTTAATTTATTTTGCAATTCTTGCCATTTTACTTGCTTATCTAAACATACATGCTCTCTTCTAAATTGTGCTTATACATTTCTTAAACGTTTATTAAGATGTGTTTTTTATTTATCAGTGTAAGTATAATTTTTTAAATTAGAATTAAAAATAAGTTTTAATTTAAAAATTTTTTACTTGATATTTAAAATTTTATTGAGTTAATATTTTTAGAAAATAAAAATTTAAAAAAAATAAAAAATATTTAAAACATATTTTCTAATACAACATATTTTATAATACATTTTATGTAAATAATGAGAGCAAGCATAAAAATCTCTATTTATTATATAAATATATAATTTGTTTTTAAAGACTTTTTTAAAAACTAATATTGAATAACTAGTTTAATGCAAAAATATTAAAAATAAGATTTTATTTTTTATTTATTATTTTTAAAAAAATTATAATTTTTAGTTTTAATATGTATATTTTTGTTTATAAAGAAATTCTTTTATGAAAAAACTAACCTATAAAATTATTTTCATTATTTATTTTCTAGATTATATTTATGACAAAAATCAATACTCTACATAATTTAATGATAATGCCTTATGATTTGACCCAGTTCCTAATAATTAAATTTTAGTTTTACTGTTTTATTTTCCATAGTTATTTAGCTTTTAATATTGTTTATATCCTTATTAATATATTCTTGAAAAATAATCAACAACTTTTATAATAACATTATTATCAAAATCGAAATTATATTAAGTTGAAAAGTAATAACCCAAATTACATTATGTTTAGAAGATGCAATTTGTGAGTTAAAAATAAAACGGGTTTAATTTTAACATCAAGCCGACTTACTAAATTTAGAATCTTTAGGTCTACCATAGTTTTTGTGACTACTATAACATGCTTCTTCCAACATTGTACAATTGGTAAGATCTTTAAAAATGTTTGATAAGCTGTGACATTCATAAAGATAAGATGCACATTCCGTTAAAGTAGGAGGTTCTGATACATATAGTAAGCCTCTTTTTAAATCCTCGTGTCTTGCTGAAAAATCATGAAATAATCTATCAAGTAAGTCACCTGGGGAAGTTACCGGGGGGGGGGGTCATTAGGAGTAGGGTACAAACACCATCTAAATAAGACCTCGTTAGTTCCTCCAAACTCAGCACATATATCTAAAATAGGCTTGTATAAATTAGAAATATCAGAGGACAGAGATAGATGAGATTGATTAAAAATGCTAAAATCAGTAGATGGTATTTTTTCTTTGAGTTTTTTCCAAACATTATTCAAGTGAGATCTTTTTATACCCAGCGTATAACATAGAGCTTTTACATTTTCACATGGACTTTTAATACCAAGACATGCATGTTCAAAATAAGTGCATTCTTCTATTAACATTTGACATTGAGGTGTAGTGATAATGTTTGCAGTGCTGTTCCATAGTATAGTCCAAACACCATTTGCAGAAACAAGACCTAAATCATCAAATGTTCTGTTTAAATTGACACATGTTTTATTGATGCTTTCATTCAGATTATCGCACTCATCAGTTCGTCCACTTTGACAATATGCATCAAGATTAGGAAATACACGTTGATGATTAGTACAATCATGTTTAAGAAAGTTCATACATTTTTCGTTTAAACTAGAACCACGCCTCATTAAGGAAATCCCGAATATTATAAGAAGAGTAAGATATGGATTTTTATAAGGCAGTGAAACACTATTTTCTCTTTCATTAAGAAAAGACAAAGTCAAATTTACGTCTTTAAATGTTGAACTGCATTCCCCTAAAGAAATATTCTTTATAAACAGCATATCTGGATCAATATTTCTAGTGCATTCTTCTATTATTGATTTACAAAGAGTCTTTGTTGCCTGATTATGACAATGTAATAACAAATACTGCTCGCAAACGTCAAGCAATGAGCAATTATTTCTCGTTACTTCTTTCGTATAGCCTGTAATATGGAGCTTTTCTAAGAAAAATTCCTTAATATAATAGTCAAAACATCGACAAGTAAAGGTAATACGTTGAGAAAAGTGTTTACATGTATCCTGTATTTCAAAACAAGATTTTACCATAATAGGCCCGAAAGAGGTTACACAATGACATTTGTCAAGAAGACTGTCAACACATTGACTATATTCTTCAGATTCATCATGTTTTAGATTATTACGTGTTAGTTCACTAGTTATTATTTTTTCACCTATAAATTTCAATAATATGTTATTTTCATTATCTTTTGTATATTTTTTATAACAAAGCCCATTAAATCTAGCACATAAATCGCCAATCAAATTATTACAAATTCTTTGAAAAATTACACACAATGTTCCATAATTTTCACAATGCTCTGTTTCTATTTTTGTATTTTTTGTTCCCAAAAATAAATCTTCACCTAAATAATAGTAATAAATGAGTTTTTCCTTTATACCATTACATTTTTTATCTAAGTCTTTTTTAATAGGACCCTGAGTAAAGAGACCTTTACAATAATTATTTCTTTTACTCAAGTCGCATAGTTTTTCTAGTATATTAGTAAAATTTCCTCTTGGTAGCTTTTTCACGAATTCTTTACATAAATATTCTAAATATGATTTACATCCTTCTTCAGTTGTGGTAGAATCATCTAAAATAAGACTATACATAGAAGTATCATCGTCTAAAACAATAAACCATGCGGATGAAGTTAATGAGCGTTTTGATAAGAAATTAGTTAATTCAGAATAGGTTGATGAGCTATAACTCCTAATTTTCTTTGAAGTAAATAAATTTAAGTTTTCTTTGGTTCTAAAAGATAAAAATTAAAAAAAAAAAAAAAACGAAAAAGAATAAAAATACCATAAGTATTAATGCCTTTTGAAAAAGCATACGATATTGTGCTTAAAATCACAAAGATAACAAAAACAAAAGTCTTCATTTAGAGAGATGATATGCTTCAGTTGTTTTCATTATGAATTTAGTATTAATATTATTAAATTTGGTTTCAGATTTTAGAATAAAAATACAGATTATTGGATGTTAAATTATTGGTATTATCTTTAATTTTAGTTTCCTAATTAGTTACAATATTTTTATAAAAATATAAAAAAATTTGATTTTTTACAAAAGTTATAGTATGAAAAATATGGCATTAAATATAATTTAAACTGTATTTCGTTTCAAATAATAGTATCATTTTTATGTATTTTATATATTCTTTAATTTCAATTATTTTATTTTTTCGTTTATTGTTTTAGCAAAATTGTTAATTTATCTTTAAATTCTTATAAATGATTATATTTATGGAAAATTACTCTTTTATTTTTGTTTATTTCTTAAATTTATTGTTTTATATTGTATTATTTCATTTTATCTTAAATATGATATTAAAAGAATTACTAAAAATGAAAAATTGTAATCTCTTACAAGTATGAGGGTGTCCGATATGCCTTTGAATTGCGTCTGAGTAAGCCCCGCAATAATATGGGGTAACTGTGGAGTAAATAGAGAAGTAAATTTATTAGTGGATTATAAAAGTAGCGATAAACAGACTGATAAGAAAACATGAATTATAGAAAAATCTATTGTAAATTAATGAAAAGATATTACTCTTTATTTTCTAGTTTTTTCCTCTATTTTGCTTGTTCGTTTCTTTTAAATATACGTACCCTTTTTTAATCTTTTTTATCCATTGATCTTTCGTAGTAAACTTATAAGTTTATTGAGATTTTTATATAAAATCATCTTTAAAATAAAGTTCAAAATAGTGTCTTAAACATATTTTTGTTCTTTTAATGTTGATTTATTTTTAATTAATAGTCTTTTTTATAGATTTTAGGTAAAAAAATTACTTAGTCCAAAATTAACTAGTTAATATTAGGTTTAATTTAAGTAATATGATTAATCTTTTATTATCTTGAATTTTATGTTTTAGATATTTTTTATTTTTATTCATTGTATTTTAATGAAAGGAATTTCTTTTTTATTTTCTGGTATATTTATGCAAATCAAAATACTGTCTTTTCTTTTTAGTTTGTCTTTTCCTAATCTTTTGTTTTTAATCGTCATTAAACTTTTTTTTGTATTTTTCTCGAAAATATAATTTTGTTTTTATTTTTAGCATATATTTTTAATTTAAAGTTATAAACATAATCATTAATTTTTTAGCTATTCTATTTTTTTTTAGTAGTAAGTTTAATACAAATAATATAAGCTTAGTATTATCTATTTTCTTCAATCTTTTTAGATATAACGATATTTTAGATATTCAAATTTATTTTGAAATTCTAAATTTTTGTGTTTTATTTTTTGTTTTATAATATGTTTTAAAGATTTTTTCCATGGTACCAAAAGCTTTATTTTTATTTATATAGGATTAATATTTGTATTCTTTTATGGTAGACGTTTAAATATCAGTTTTGTTTTTATTATCACAGAAACTTACGGATATATTTCTATTTATTA
Organism: Pneumocystis jirovecii RU7; assembly: GCF_001477535.1. Lineage (NCBI taxonomy): Eukaryota > Fungi > Ascomycota > Pneumocystomycetes > Pneumocystales > Pneumocystaceae > Pneumocystis > Pneumocystis jirovecii. Next base: position 8,091 of record NW_017264792.1, read on the forward strand.
GTATATATGATATTTGTTAAGTATTTATTTGTACAATAAACGTAAAACTCTTTAAATTTTATCATAATTAGATTTTTTAAAGGTTTTGTTTACATAAAAAAGGAATTTGTTGATCTAGCTTTTAAGTCTTTAGAAATTTATTCATTCTTTGTATAATATTTTAAGTCATCTTTTGCCTGAAGAATAAAATAATCAATAAGCTTTGATTTCTAAGAAAAATATTTTCAAATTTATTATAGTTTTTATATGTTTATCTTATATTCTTTTTTAAGAGAAATTTATTATTGCAAATAAAAACAACTTAATATTTTACATAGTTTCTTGTTAATGTTGGTAATTTTTATTAGATGATTATTTTTAAATTTATAGAAAAAATTGTTTATTTTTTATTTTTAAAAAGAAATCTTGCAATATAATTAGCTCTTTAATTCTTAATAGTTTTTTTTTATATCTAGTTATACTATTATTGTAAATTTTTCAAATCTTATGTTTTCCAAAATACTGAGATCTACTCTTAAAATTATTTTTACTTTTTTAATGTTAGTAATGATTGAGTTTAATAATGAAAACAATTTATGAAGTTAATCGTATATAAATAATTAGCATCATTTTATATTTGTTTTCCAATTTTTTATAATTTTCTTTAAATCTTTTTAATAGAATTAAATTGTAAAAATAATATTATTCGAAGAGAAAATGATTTTGTATCAATATCCTCTGATAACTACGAATTGTTATTCAGATTATTGTTTTAAGACTTGAAATAACTTTTATTTATTTTTATAAATATTTTATACATTTTATTTGATAAGAAATACTTTATTTATGTGTTGTTAATTTTTAGCATTCTTGATAATATTTTTAATTTTTTTTTTTTTAATACTTTAAAAAAAAAAATCTACTAATTAATAATATTTAACAAAAATTAACTTTAACTTATTGCAAGTATTTTTAAAATATGTTGAACACAATCATTCTAAAAATAGTTATTTTTGTTTATTTTTTGGTTTTTTTTAAAAGTTAGGTTTTTTTGTTAATTATACTTTATAATTTTGTATTTTGTTTTTGCTATTAGATTGCTTTTAGGGATTTTTTTAGTTTAGAATTTATTTTGAAATTGATTTTTTACGTTTTTTAATATATTTTCATTTTTTTATATTCATTTTTTATTTTATCACTTTAAAATTAAACATGTTTATAAAAATTTTTAATAAAATATAATAATAATATTTTTTTTTTGATTTTTAGAACTTAATTCTTAGTCTTAATATAAAAATGTAAAAAAGTAGTTAGAATAAAAATATCTTTTGAAATTATATATTTTTTATCTCCAATAATAATAAACTTAAAAACTTTTATCTAATTATATTAATATATAAGATCTTTTTAGAAATATTTTGTTTAAAAGTAGTATTTACTGAATCTTATTTTTGAAATTTAAAAAGTATAAAAGCAATAAATATTACTTTTTATTATTTTAATTTTTTTAACTCTTTTCTATATTAGTTTGAATTCAAAATCTTTATAAAATTAATGTAAAAATATTAAAAATAATAAATTCTGATATTTTTTCTTAGTTATAATTTTTAAAGAAAGAGTTTAGCTTTTTTGTTTGTATATTTTTAAGTTTTTAAGTTAGATAACTTTTTTATATTAAGAATTTATAACTTTCATTCTAGTTTTATTTTAAATATTTCCATTATTTTTTTCAGATACATATATGGTAAAATGTATTATTATTTAATAAAATTTAATCTGTTTTAGTAATATGTTTATAATTTTTATAGTTTTTCTATTTAAATTTTAATTTTTTTAGCATAATATTTCTCCATACTTAAATATAGTTAGAGTACTTTATTAACATTTTATTTAAAATTTAGATTAAATTTTTATATTATAAGGATCTGAAAGTATTTTAATTGTTTTAAAAAATTATTAAATTTTTAAAATACTCTTAAGATATTTTCTTGAAAAATATTTGGAAATATTTTATGATAAAAAGAAATTTTGTAATTAGTAATAAAAAAATTTAATTCGATAAAAATAAAGATTAAATTTTTGAAAAATTAATTTTTTATTGATTTTTAGAAGAAAATAATATTTAATTCTTTATAAATTAAAAATTTGAATTTTTAAAAATATTATTTATTAAAAGACAAAAATATTTTTTAATAAAATTATTTAAGCATTTAGTATAATTTTTATATTTAAATAAAATCAAAGAAAATTTATAAGTGATTTTTATGTATGTATAATTCATATTAATTCGATTTTTTCTATATTTCTATATCTTTAAGTGAATATAATATTAATTTCATAAGATTATATTTTAATATTTTATAAATCTAAATAAAATAGTCAATATCATCTTAGAAAAGAAAATATGTGTTTTTTTATAAAATTTTTTATATACAAAAATAAAAATATTTAATTTTTATTATTTAATATTAAGCATTTTAATTATTTTTATATAAAAATTTATATAAAAAATATTTAATAATTTAATTAAAAAATATCTATATTTCAAATTGTTATTTGAATAATAATTTAAATAAATGAATTAAAAATTTAATTTATTAAAGATAGTCAAAAATTATATAAATTTATATTTAAAATAAAAGTAATTTTGAAAGGAAAATTCAGGATATTTTTTATAATTTTTATTATAAAATTAAAATGCATATTAAAAAATAATTTATACAAAATTTATAAAAATTTTCCTTCTAATAATTTCTTTTCCATTCTACGTTCTGTTTCATATAGAATACGGTCAAGAATCCCTGCAATTGTAAGAACACCACTAATAATAATAACAGTACTCGTCAAGAAAGTGCTAAGACTTCCCCGAGTTTCTCTTTCAATAACTTTTATAGGACTAATATCATAAGAAAAAAATACTCCAGGTATTCCTCCTCTTGGTCCAATATGAGTAGGATGCTCAGGATCACTATCACCTGATATTGATCGTTCATGTACAGTTACTGAATATTTATTAGTATCTAAAGAGGGTTTTGACAAATATTCGAAGCGATATGCAACACATTTAATAAAATAAGAATATTTTAAAGTAGCTAATTCCTGTAAGAAATTTTAAATAAATTAGTTATGTAATCTTAACGGTCATCTGTATCTTTTTTTACGTTATCTAAAGGATTTTGTAAACTCCCTTCAATTTCGGGGCCAAAGCTAAGTTTATTAATCATATGAGAAAAATCATGAGGCAACGAATCAGTAAGATAATCATAAATATCATGAACGTGGCCTCCCGTAATTGTTTGTGATGAATGGCCAGGTGCAAAATGAAAATTACCAATAACTATTTATAATTACAATAAATCAATAGCATTTTTAATAAACCTTTGTTAACTTCTATTCTTCCAACAAAATTACAGCCCTCATCAGGACCATCCATATTGTTTGAGTCTTTACACTAATTTTCCTTATCAATAACATATAAAACTTAATTAAAAATACCTGTTCAAAAGTTCTCTTATTTGGTATAGGCCAATTATTAGCAATATATGCATTTATCACATCTTCACACGTATTACAACATCCTTCTTTTGCTCCATAACAAGATCCACAATAATCAGAAGGTAATACTTTAATTGGTTGTTGAAAGTTAAGTGTATTAATAGATGTTGAATTAATAAAAATGCCATTTTTATCAAGTCTATTTTTAACTACATTATGCGAAACATCTGTTTGAAGTTCTCCAGAAACATCCATAATGTCAAGAGAAAGTACTAGTAATTTTTAATAGATAAAAATAAATTATTAGTATATACTAGAACATGGTATTTTTGGAAAAGTTAAATTTAAATTAATTTGCAATTTTTCACCTAAAAGAAAAAAAAAGATGTTAGTAAATGTTAGTAAAAATATAAATATCTTAAACTTACTCCTAGTACGATCTATTGTAAGCTCTGGTAATACAACAACTCGTCGATAATCATGCCATTCAAAAGATACTAAAATAAAAATTATAATAATAGATATAATTGTAATAAGTCCTCCATTCGTAGTTTTGATCTGTGCATCTTCTATTGTTTTTGAAAATGCATCAAAACGGCGAAAACCAATACGCCGAGTCATTAGACTTAATTTTTATTAAAACAGAAAAATATTCTTTTTTTTTTATAAGGGTTATTTGAAAATTAATATTTTTATTTAAATTAGTATTTTTATTTGAATTAATATTTTGAAATTCATATAAATGTCTTAATATTTAGAATTTTTAACTTCGAAAAATTGTTACCAGATTTTTGATAATTTTAAAATCATGGTCATAAATTATAAAATAAAATAAAAACAAGCAAATAATTTACAATATTTATCTTTATTTAGTATAAAGGGTTGTTTTAATAAAAAGTCTATTTTTAAAAGCATTTTTTGCAAACATGTTATTTTAATAATTTCAATTTTTAGAAATAAATTAATTCTAAAGTAAAAAATAAATATATTATAAATTTCTAAATTATGTATTTATGTTTTTATCTGTTCAGTATATATTATATTGTAGTTATTGTAGTGTTAAAAAGTTACGGTAATGACACGTTTATAAATGTAAAAACAAGAAAATTAATAAAAAATATAAATTAACTTATTAAAATAATTTAATTTTAACATAAGTATTGTTATTGTTTTAAGGAATATAGAGTTAGGGATAAATTTTTGGATTTTTAATATTAAAATTATCAAAGTTTTTACACGAAAAAAGTTTAAAAATTATGTCTGATGCAGAATTTGAAGAAATTCGTCGTCTTCAATTAGAAAGGAATTTAAAGAAAGAAGAAAATTTTCCTTTAAAAAATCCAGATTCTAATGAGACAAATATTCCAGAAAAAGTGTCAGTGGTAATAGATTCTAATAAAAAATATGATGATGATTTATATATTAATGAACGTCCTGTTGAATATGATTCAAGCATTTCTTTTAATGCAGAAAATGCTGAGGCAAATTTTCAGGAACAACCACATAGGCTAGTAGGTGTGTTACAATCTTTAAAAGTTATGTTTTTATTACTAATATGATGTAATTTATATAGGTCAATATACAGCACCAAAGTATCTTTTAAATGATTTTTCTAATGAGGATGATCCTAGTCCTATTAATAAAGACACAAATAAGAAACAAATTATAAGTAGAGAATCTGATTATCAAAAACGACGTTTTGATCAAATACTTACACCTGCTCGGCAAGATGCATTTTCTGCAAATAAAAAAAAAGGAAGCTCTGATGATGGTCGTTCATATGCTGATATAATGCGTGAAAGAGAACTCGAAAGAGAAGAAGTTCGGGTTCATCGTGCAATTGCTGAAAAGAAAAAAGAAAAGATTGAAGATAATGTTGATAAAGAGAATATAGAAATAAAACATAGAAAAAGACGCTGGGATACTTCTGAATCATCTAATGACTCTGAAAATAAGTCAGATTGGAGTAGCACACAGGATACGCCAATTACAAAGAGACGATCAAGATGGGATCAAACTCCTGTTCCTATAATTCCAGGGCAAGTATCTGATATCCCTACACCTAAACGTTCGCGATGGGATCAAACTCCTGTTATTGGTATTACACCTATTGCTTCTCAAGGTAAAATATGTTTTCTATCTTTATAAATATTTAGTTTTTTAGGTTTACAAACACCCTTACCCAATATGATACCTCAAATGCCTATATCATTTGGGACAGATGTTTCACAACGTTTTTATGATTTTTCTGATGAAGAGCTTGATGAAATATTACCTGTAAAAGGATTTAAAGTTCTCGATCCTCCTCCAGGATACGCTCCTATACGAACTCCTGTTAGAAAACTTGTAGCGACTCCGCTTGCTGGTGATGGGGGGTTTACGATGCAGGAGATAGATAACGCAGCTAATAAACAACTTAATGCAGGTCTTCCAACTGATATTCCTGGTGTTGGGGATCTTGCTTTTTTTAAACAAGAAGATATGAAATATTTTGGTAAACTTATGGATTCTACTGATGAATCTGAGCTTTCTGTTGAGGAACTAAAAGAAAGAAAAATTATGCGGTTATTACTTAAGATTAAAAATGGAACACCTTCAATGAGAAAGTCAGCTTTACGACAAATTACAGATAAAGCAAGAGAGTTTGGAGCAGGCTCATTATTTAATCAAATTCTTCCTTTGCTAATGGAGCGTACTCTTGAGGATCAAGAGAGACATCTTCTTGTAAAAGTTATTGATAGAATTTTATATAAACTTGATGATCTTGTACGCCCATACGTACATAAAATTCTTGTTGTTATTGAACCTTTGTTAATTGATGAGGATTACTATGCACGTGTTGAAGGTCGTGAAATTATATCAAATTTATCAAAAGCAGCTGGATTAGCTCATATGATTTCTACTATGCGTCCAGATATTGATCATGTTGATGAATATGTCCGAAATACTACTGCACGAGCTTTTTCTGTAGTGGCATCTGCTCTTGGGATTCCTGCTTTACTTCCTTTTTTGAAAGCTGTTTGCCGTAGTAAAAAAAGTTGGCAAGCAAGACATACAGGTGTCAAAATTGTCCAACAAATAGCTATTCTTATGGGATGTGCAATCTTGCCTCACTTAACTAATTTGGTGGATGCCATTGGAAGTGGGTTGGAAGATGAACAACAAAAGGTTAGAATTATTACTGCATTAGCCATTGCAGCACTTGCTGAGGCTGCTGCTCCATATGGTTTTGAATCTTTTGATATTGTTTTGCGACCATTATGGAAAGGAGTTCAAAAATATAGAGGTAAAGGACTTGCTGCATTTTTAAAAGCAACAGGGTATATAATTCCTTTAATGGATGCAGAATATGCAAATCATTATACAACTCAGATTATGAAAATTTTGATACGAGAATTTCAATCTCCAGATGAAGAAATGAAAAAAATTGTTTTAAAAGTTGTGAGTCAATCTGCTGCTACAGATGGAGTAGACGCTACGTACTTAAGAATAGAAGTTATACCTGAATTTTTTAAAAATTTTTGGGTGCGAAGAATGGCCCTCGATAGAAGAAATTATCGTCAAGTTGTTGAAACAACTGTTGAGCTTGCTCAAAAAGTTGGTGTTACTGAAATTATAGAGAAGATTGTAGACCATTTAAAAGATGAAAGTGAGCCATACAGGAAAATGGCAGTTGAGACCATTGAGAAGATTATTGCTGGACTAGGTGCTGCTGACATTAATAGTCGTCTTGAGGAACGTTTAATTGATGGTGTTTTGTATGCTTTTCAAGAGCAATCCATGGAAGATGTTGTTATGTTAAATGGTTTTGGGACAGTAGTTAATGCATTGGGTATGAGATGCAAACCATATCTTCCACAAATTGTTTCTACAATTTTATGGAGATTAAATAACAAGTCAGCAAAAGTAAGACAACAGTCAGCAGATCTTGTTTCTCGTATTTCTGTTGTTATGAAAACATGTGGGGAAGAGCAACTTATGGGTAAACTTGGTCTTGTGCTTTATGAGTATTTAGGAGAAGAATACCCTGAAGTTTTAGGATCTATTCTTGGTGCTTTAAAGTCGATTGTAAATGTTGTTGGTATGACCTCGATGACACCACCAATTAAAGATTTGTTACCTAGATTAACACCTATTCTTCGTAATCGTCATGAAAAGGTTCAAGAAAATACTATTGACCTTGTTGGTCGTATTGCAGATCGTGGTTCAGAATTTGTTTCAGCCCGTGAATGGATGAGGATATGTTTCGAACTATTAGATATGCTTAAAGCGCATAAAAAAGGTATTCGTCGAGCTGCTGTAAATACTTTCGGTTTTATTGCAAAAGCTATTGGTCCTCAGGATGTGTTAGCTACTTTACTTAATAACTTAAAAGTTCAAGAACGACAAAATCGTGTTTGTACAACTGTAGCGATTGCTATTGTTGCTGAAACATGTGCACCCTTTACTGTTTTGCCTGCTGTAATGAATGAATACAGGGTCCCTGGTAATAAATTAGATCTTTTAGTATAGAAATTAACAATATTTTAGAACTTAATGTTCAGAATGGTGTTTTGAAGTCTCTTTCCTTCTTATTTGAATATATTGGTGAAATGGGCAAAGATTACATATATGCAGTTGTACCTTTATTATGTGATGCATTAACAGATAGAGATCAGGTTCATCGACAAACGGCTGCCACTACTGTTTCTCATTTATCTCTTGGTGTTGTTGGACTTGGCTGTGAAGATGCTATGATTCATTTATTAAATACTGTATGGCCAAATATTTTTGAACAATCTCCTCATCTTATTAATGCAGGTACTTTTTTTAATGTTTTATAAAAATATTAATATGTATAGTTATTAATGCTATCGATGGTATTCGAACTGCTATTGGTCCTGGTATTTTAATGATGTATATTTTACAAGGTTTATTTCATCCAAGTAGAAAAGTTCGTGATGTTTATTGGCGTCTTTATAATAATATGTATGTTCAACAAGCAGATTCAATGGTCCCATATTATCCAAATATCGATGATGATGAATTTAGCCGGTTTTTTCGTCATGAGATGCAGATTTGGGTATAAAAATTTTACTTCTGTACTTAAAATTTAATATTTAATTTCATTTATGTTAAAAGATTGATTCTTAAAATACATATAAACAAGTTATTCATTATTTATAGATTTAAACTGTACATGTTTATTTATATTACTATTATTTGTATTTATAGGTTAATATTGAATATAAATACTGATTTTTATATTACTTAGATACATTTTTTAACTTAAAAATTAATAAAATTTAATTATATATTGGATATTAATAAATTTTAAAATATTAGTAAATAAATTATTTTCTATTGTAAAAATTTTATGAAAATTCGTTATCGAACATGAAAAAATATAAATAGTATTCAACTTTAAAAGAATGGTTTTAACAAGTTAATTGGAAGTTTTTCATAAGTTATATGATGTCACACCAGATAGGAAAAATTGAGCATCATTGGAATGATCCATCATCAAAAGTTTTCGAAAATATTTCTGTTATGCAAAATATATCATGCGATACATCATTTGAAAATATACCCACATCTGTTTTATCTAACACATCATTATGTTCTTCTGAAGTGCTTTGTAGTTATATAGAGCGTTTAATGCATATGCCATCAACGCATTCTTTACACTTGCATAATATGTTAATTAGTCGTATAAATCTTTATTTGATACCTTATTTAAAAACACTGGATAAAAAACAAACACTATGTCTTTTGACTGCAATGGAATATCTTTTTAAAGCACGAAATAAAGAATTGGCTAGAAAAAAAATTGTAGATACCATGATGCATAGTCATGATGGAGGAATTGCCCGCTGGGGAAGTAGTATACGAGCATTAATAGAAGGAGCTATTTTAGAATAGATTTATAAATATGTATTTTTAAAGTTTCGTTTTTTTTTTTTCTAAAAAATTTAATCTATATATATTTTATAAAACATTTTTGATTATTAAATATTAAAGTTTTTTAATTTAACTGTTTTTATGGAAATATTTTAATATATAATAATAAAAGTATTTCATCTGTTTTATATAACTGAAAAACATTGAAATATTTAATAATTTAAAATCTGAAATTGATTTTTTAATTGAAAATTCTAAATAAACATATTTTTATTAAAAAATGGATTACTGCATTTATTTAGTAATGTAAATTATAAGTCAACATAAATAATAATTATATTATATTTAAGGAGAAAAATAGAAAATATAGTGATTTTATTGCTTTCATATTTATTTGATTCTAAAATTTAATTAAAAATAACGATAAATGTTTCAAGTATTTTTCTGAAATAATATATATAATAAAACTCATAACTAGGTTTTAACATAAAACTTTAGATATCAATAATAAAGATATATGCATATATTTATGCTATATGTAATCGAATTATAAACTTTTACAAACATAGATTCTTAAAACCGCTAATATTTAATATAAACAAAAACCGTTTTTAATTATATTCAAATACAAATTCGAAAACGATTTTATTAATGAAATTTTCATTTTATCCAATCATCAAGCATTACCATTTATTATATATAATTCAGGTAGATCTTTTTTGGAAGATGATTTACTTTTTTTTTCCTGACCATTTTCAGTATCATCGTTAGGTTTTTCTAGTAGATCCTTCCAAAAAATAAGCAATTTCTCACTTCTTTCTTTAATAGAATATTTTTCATTAGCAGGTATATCAGGAAGTTGAATAATTCTTTTTAAAACTTTCCCTATTTTTGTAGTCTTAATAAAAATCAACTATATGCAAGCTAAACATCTAAAAAACTTACTCGTAAAATTGCAATATCAATTCCTTTAAATGTTTCTAATTTTTCTAATTGCTCACTTACTATAGGCATATCCTATAAACATTAATTTAACGTAACATAATAGATAAAACCTATACAGCTTCAGAAGGCACCTTCCCCGTAGCAAGCATTATTCTTTGTAATTTATGTCTCAAGAATAAAACTTGTTGTTTTTTCTGCTCCCATTTTACTTGTGATGACTGTTCAGAATAAATAGGATATTCCCCTGAATTAGAATTCCCATCTGAGATTCTATTCAACGCTTTTCGAGATTTAGAAGAGAGTGTTTTTTCCTATTAATTAGTTAAATATGGTTTTTTAATAATATTAAATAATACCTGATCGTTTGGCTTTATTTTATGTAAACTACCTTCAAGTTTCTTTTTTTTATTTTCACCTTTCCTAGAATCTGATTTTCTTTTTAACATATCCTTTTTTTTAATATCATCAATATCTCCGTTTTTTAAATCATTAGAATCATCGTCATTAACCTCTTCCTCATCATCTTCTACTTCATCTTCATCTTCCTCTTCATCTTCCTCCAATGCTTTATCATTTGTTTTAAATGATTGTTGAGCAAGTAAGTCTTCAACAGTAGGATTTGTTTTTGCAATTTCATAACTTTCTCGTATATCTCTTTTCGTTGTTTTTTTCGAAAGGAAATCATCAATCATTTCTGACGTTAGAGGCCTAATATCACTCTTGGTTGCCCATATACTAATTGATTATAAGTATACCATAGATATTATAGCAAAAAAATAATTGATACTTACTATTCAGGCGCTGGAAAAAATCTTACAAGCCAGTATTTGACCTCAGTACCATTTTTGCGTTTCTTAGAAACCGGTCGAGCATCCTTAACATCCTTAGGCACAACATCCTCCGGGAAAATCTATGTATATAGATTAATTTGTGTTACATATTACTGATTCATCTGCAAAGCAGAAATACCATCCCAGGCCACCAGGGGTATCCAGAAATCTTTGCTAAAACCAAATCTCCTACACTGTACCCTAAATCATCTTTATTTTGTCCTTTTGTCTTTAATAATTCCTTTTTATCAATTTTATTATTTAGAATTTCCGATTCCTGATTTTTCACTGTTAAAACTTCTGGCTCTTCAACAACCTCTGTAGACATTTCATTGTCACTCATTCTAACGTTCCTATTATTCTATTATTAGAATATTCTTCTTAAATATTTACTTTTTATATTTTTAATACCTAGTTTTTGTCTAATAATTACCCGTTTCTCTAGTTTCATAAAAGGGGGGGTTAGGTATAAAATTGAGTAAATATAATGAAGATACAACTTTCATATGTACTTTAATCTAAAACTGCATATTTTATGAACATAAAGAAGAAACTGTAGTTAAATTATTAATAAAATGTCTATTTAGTAATAGAGATTGAAATTGTAGTTTTTATGAAGAAAACGAATTTCGTTTTCAAGTATATAATTGAAATATTAATGAAATAATAAAAGGAAAAAAAATGAATTTAGTATAAATTTAAAAGAAATAAAAAAAACAAGCTATGAAATAAAGATTGTATAGTTTTTTAGGTCAAGAATTAAAAATATAAAAATGAACTAAGAAACAAACTTTGGGTTGCTTTTGAAAAAATATCAAGTTTTCATTAAAACATATACTATTTTATATTTTATTATAAAACATAAGGACATAAGAAAAATAAGGTTTATTTATGATTAATAACTGTTCAATACTGTACTATTAAAATTCGATATTTTAAGTTAAAAATATAAAGGTAATGATATATAATGTATTATAAATATTTTTAAATTATGTATTTATAAAATATCCCATTAATGATATATTTTTTCTTTATATATTTTTATATATTGAAAAAAGTATATCTTTTTACAAAAAATATCATAAAAACGAGTAATTAATTTAAGTTAAAATCTTATTAACCACGAAACAAATATTGAAAATATATGTATATTCTATTAAACTTTATATAAAAAATACTTATTGGCTTTTAATATCAGAAAGAAACCAAAAACATAATTTATATTAAAAAAAGATGAATGATTTAATAATTTTTTTTAAAAAAATATGATTACACAAATCCTTCAATTTCAAGGTCATAATTATTTTACACAAAGATTAATATTATCTTTATTAAGTGGAAAAACTATACGGATTGAAAAAATTCGTTCTAATGATCCGAATCCTGGTCTTCGAGGTATATATTTTCTATCCTAATTTAAGATTAACTTTAAATTTTTAGATTATGAAATTTCATTTCTTCGTTTATTAGAAGGGATTACAAATGGTTCACAAATTAATATTTCATATACAGGTAAGTTATTAGGAAATTGATTATTTATTATACAATTATATAAGAATTAACTTTTATAAGGCACAATCATTATATTTAAACCGGGTCAGATTTATGGAGGAAAATTTACTCATGATTGCGGAACATCGAGGTCAATAGGATATTTTCTTTTGCCATTAATTAATATTGCACCATTTTCAAAAATTCCATTTGATTTAACTTTTACTGGATTAACTGTTGATAACTATGATGTCAGTGTTGATATTATTCGGACAAATATTCTCCCAGTTATGCAAAAATTTGGAATAAATGATGGACTTGAGCTTCGAGTAATTTGTTTAGTTTTTTTCTTCATATTCTCATGTTATTTAGATTTTAAAACGAGGTTCTCCGCCACTTGGAGGAGGCGAAATTCATTTTACATGCCCATCTATTCGTACACTTTCTACCATTCATCTTTTATCACCAGGAAGAATAAAACGCATTCGTGGGATTGCATCATCTACGCGTGTATCACCTGCTATGGCCAATAGACTTGTCGAATCTGCAAGGAGTGTTCTAAATAGATTTATTCCTGATATATATATTTATACAGATGTTCGAAGAGGAAACGAATGTGGGAAATCTCCTGGGTTTTTTTTATCACTTGTTGCAGAATCAAATACAGGATCTTTATATACAAGCGAATTATTAGGAGAGTCAGGAGATATTCCTGAAGATATAGGTATTAATTGTGCTAGAGCTTTATTGTCACAAATCCAAAATGGAGGTAGTGTTGACAATGTAGCATGCAAATATGCTCTTCTTGGAATGGTGCTAGGATCAGAGGATGTTGGACGTATACGAATAAGTAATAAAATTGATGAACATTTAGTAGTATTTTTAAGAGATATTAAATTATTTTTTAAAGTAGAAATGCGATTTGTTCCAGATAAAAACGAAATAATAGTAAGTTGTAAAGGCATTGGATACACTAATTACAATAAAATGATTAATTAATTCGTATTTGAATTATAAAAATACTAAATTACACAACATTTGATGCAATATGTAATTTCTTAATAATATTATCAAAAATCTGACAGTAAAATTGCAACATTTATTTAAATATTTTTCTTGTAAAAATAACATTTAGTCTATTGAAGCCTTTTAACCTTACGTTTGTTAAAGTAATTATTATATTAAAAAGAACTTAGCTATTAGGACATAATACTAATATAAAATAAAAAGATACAGCAATGTTATATAATAGATTATTTATATTTTTAAAACCGAATTTTTTTGTACAGCGAAAGATTCTAGTCTTCGAAAAAACAAATTAAAGTTGGTGAAAGAATTAAAATAATTTTCATAATTGAGTTGGGGATTAAAATTTTGAATACATTTATTGCAATTTTTAAGTTATTTTTATTAATATTTTAAATAAACCATGTCGTCTAGATATCACTCACAGGCTCCAAATATGGACCAATATAAATACTCTGAAATATCTAACAAAGTTAGCAAAGCAGATCAAAGATTTGTTACTCGTCGAGATCATGAAGCAACAGGAGAACCTGAATCTCTCGCAGGACGAATTAGTGTAAAAGATATGGGTTCTCGTGCTTCTAAAAATACTCAGCCAGAAGATATTAAAAAAAAAGATACTGTAGTAGTAGATGATGAATTTGATCAGAAATATAAAAAAAAAGTATTATTAAGAAAAAAAAATATGTATTCTTCTATATTGGATACCACAGAAGATTTAGAAGGTCTTATATACCATCCGAAAACTAAAGAAACTCGAGAAACTTATGAAGCACTTTTAGCCTACGTTTATGAGTTTATTGGGGATCAAAGTCATGATATAGTAAGGAGCGCTAGTGATACCGTTCTGGAATTTTTAAAAGATGAAAATTTAAAAGACTATGATAGAAAAAAAGAGATTGATAAATTACTCGGAGTAAATATATCAAGTGAGAGATTTTCTCAATTAATTGCAATTGGAAAAAAAATAACAGATTATTCTTCTGAAGACTTCAAGGATATTGCTGATGATGATTATCAAGAACTTGATGAACAAAGGGTTGCTGTTATTTTTGATGATGATGAAAATGAAAATATGGATAACGAAATGGATGATGATGATCAAGAAGAATCTGACATAGATAGTGATGCGGAAAATAAAGAGAGCTACATAACTATTGTCAATGGGAAAACGAATAAATATTCCATAAATGAAGAAAATAAAGAAAAAGTTTTTGCTCATCAGATTGATTCATTTTGGTTACAAAGAATTATATCTGCACATTATAATGACCCGTATATTATTCATGAAAAAACTTCATCAGCTATTTCTTTTTTAGAATCAAATATTTCATTTGGACAGCTTGAAAATGAACTTATGGAGTTATTTGATTATGATAAATTTGAACTTGTAAAAATATTAACTAGGAATCGTGATACAATTGTATGGTGTATGCGTCTTTTACAGGCAACTGATCCTGAAGCTAAAAAAAAAATTGAAATTGAAATGAAATCAAAAGGTTATGAATGGATTTTGCGAGAACTCAAAGAAGACAGAGAAGCATTATCTTTGAAGCATTCAGAAAAATATGATCACAATATGGTGGACCATAGTCTACCAGAAAATATAGAAAAACAGTCATTTAAAGATATTTCTATTTCTCAAATTTCTGAAACTATACCTAAAAAAGTTCTTGATTTAGATTCACTTAAATTCTCTCAAGGAGCACATTTGATGTCAAATAAAAAATGTAAGTTGCCAGAAGGGTCTTTTAAGCGATCCAAAAAGGGCTATGAAGAAGTCCATGTCCCTCCTCCAAAAAAAGCGGCAACTAAAGATATAAAAACCGTTTTGATATCTGATATGCCTGAGTGGGTTCATCCTGTATTCGGAAACACTGAAAAACTGAATCCTATTCAAAGTAAGCTTTATCCTATGGCATTTGGAAAAGACGACAATTTACTTATTTGTGCACCAACAGGTGCAGGAAAAACAAATGTAGCTATGCTTTGTATTTTAAATGAGTTAAAAAAGCATCGTAATGAATCTACAGGAGAATTCAATAAGAATAATTTTAAAATTGTTTATATTGCACCATTAAAAGCTCTTGTACAGGAAATGGCTGGAAATTTTAGTTCTAGATTGTCTCATTATGGTATTCAAGTGGAAGAACTAACAGGAGATGCACAACTTACTAAAGCCCAAATATCCCAAGTTCAAGTAATTGTAACTACGCCAGAAAAATGGGATGTCATTACTAGAAAAGCTACTGAAGTGTCATATACTAATTTGGTTCGTTTAATAATTATTGATGAAATTCATTTACTTCATGATGATAGAGGACCTGTTTTAGAAGCCATTGTTGCTCGAACAATTCGAAAAACAGAACAAACATTTGAATCTATTCGTTTAATTGGACTTTCAGCTACTCTCCCTAATTATATGGATGTAGCTACGTTTTTGAAGGTAGATTTGGAACATGGTTTGTTTTATTTTGATAACTCATATCGTCCGTGCCCGCTAAAGCAAGAGTTTATTGGAATTACTGAAAAAAAAGCAATAAAAAGATTGCAGCTTATGAATGATATTACGTATGAAAAAGTGATGGAGCAAGCTAGAAAATTCCAAGTCTTAATTTTTGTTCATTCACGCAAAGAAACTGCTAAAACTGCGAAATTTATTCGAGATAAATGTTTAGAAGAAGAAACTATTGGGCAAATTTTGCATCCAGATGCAGCAACAAGAGAAATTCTTCAATCAGAAGCAAAGGAAGTTAGCGACACGAATTTAAAAGATATCCTTCCTTATGGACTTGGTATTCATCATGCTGGCATGACTCGTGCTGATCGGAAATCTGCTGAAGAACTTTTTGCAGCAGGTCATATTAAAGTTTTAGTTAGTACATCTACTTTAGCGTGGGGTGTTAACCTTCCTGCACATGCTGTTATTATTAAAGGAACTCAAGTTTATTCCCCAGAAAAAGGTCGTTGGGTAGAATTATCACCTCAAGATGTTCTTCAAATGTTAGGTAGGGCTGGAAGACCACAATATGACTCCTATGGTGAAGGTATAATTATTACATCACACCCAGAGCTTCAATATTATTTGAGTTTGCTTAATCAACAGTTACCAATAGAAAGTCAATTTATTAGTAAAATTGTTGATAATTTAAATGCAGAAATTGTCCTTGGAACCGTAAGGAATAGAGACGAAGCTGCTCAGTGGCTCGGATATACTTATTTGTAAGTCCTTAGTTATAATTTTTATTTAATATTATATAGATATATTCGAATGTTGCGATCACCCGTAATATATAATGTTGGTGCAGACTATGCAGACGATTTGGATTTAGAACAAAAACGGATTGACCTTATTCATTCAGCTGCATTATTGTTAGATAAACACAATTTAATAAAATATGATAAAAAAACAGGAGATTTTCAAACAACCGAAATAGGAAGAATCGCTTCTCATTATTATATCACATATGAATCTATGGCTACATATAATCAGTATCTTAGACCCACATTATCGTATATTGAGCTTTTTCGTCTATTTTGTCTTTCAGATGAATTTAAGTATATTCCAGTGAGAGAAGAAGAAAAGTTAGAGCTTCAGAAATTACTTAGTAGGGTTCCCATTCCTATTAAAGAAGGTGTTGAGGAAGCATCTGCAAAAATTAATACACTGTTGCAAGCTTATATATCTAGATTAAAACTTGAAGGTTTTGCTTTAATTTCTGACATGATTTATGTTACTCAATCAGCAAAAAGAATTTTAAGGGCCATTTTTGATATTTGTTTAAAAAGGGGGTGGGCACAAGTTGCTAAATTAGCTCTTGATATGTGTAAAATGGTTGAAAAATGCATGTGGCCAACTATGACGCCTTTAAGGCAGTTTAAAGTATGTCCTTTAGAAGTTATCCGTAAAGTTGAACGGAAGGATCTGCCGTGGAGTAGATATTTTGATTTAGATCCTCATGAACTTGGTGAGTTAATAAGTGTACCGAAAGCTGGGAAATTGGTTCATAAACTTATTCAGCATTTTCCAAGACTAGAACTACAAGTACATGTTCAACCGATTGTACGATCTTTGTTAAGAGTGAATTTAACAATTATTCCTCAGTTTGAATGGGATCATGAAATACACAGTTTTAGTGAACTTTTTTGGATTATAGCTGAAGATGTAAATGGAGAACAGATTCTTTTTCATGACCAGTTTATATTGAAGGAAAAATATTCAAAAGATGAACATTATGTTGAATTCACAGTTCCAATATCTGAGCCAATACCGCCAAATTATTTTATTACTATAATTTCAGATCGATGGATGCATTCTGAAACAAAACTTTCTGTAGCATTTAAACATTTAATTCTTCCAGAAAAAATACCTCCGTATACGCCTTTACTTGATTTACAGCCACTTCCTATTGCTGCTGTTCGTAAACCAGAGTTTATTAAACTTTATTCATCATATTTCCAACATTTTAATAAAATTCAAACTCAAGTGTTTAATACATTATTTACTACTGACGAGAATGTTTTTGTAGGTGCACCTACAGGCAGTGGAAAAACAACATGTGCTGAATTTGCTTTAATAAGGCATTGGTTAAAAGAAAATTCTGGAAGAGCTGTATATATTGCTCCGTTTCAAGAACTTGTTGATGAAAGATATAATGATTGGAGTATCAAATTCAAGATTATGGATAATCATAAAGAAATAATTAAATTGACAGGAGAAACTAGTGAAGATCTTAAATTATTACAAAAGGCTGATTTAGTTCTTGCAACCCCAGTTCAATGGGATGTTTTGTCCCGTAGATGGAAACAGCGTAAAAATATTCAAACAATTGAATTGTTTATTGCGGATGAAATTCATGCTGTTGGCGGCCATTTAGGACCTGTTTATGAAGTTATTGTATCGCGAATGCGATATATTGCTGCTCAAACTGAAAATAAAATTCGGATTATTGCCTTGGGGCTTTCGTTAGCTAATGCTAGAGAACTAGGAGAATGGATAGGCATAAATCAGCATTGCATATATAACTTTAATCCAAAAGATCGACCTAGGCCCCTTGAAGTAACTATGCAGTCATTTACAATTCCTCATTTTGCATCGTTAATGATAGCAATGACAAAACCATTATATTTAATCCTATTAACATTGTCACATGATTTTTCAGCTATAATATTTGTTCCAAGTCGAAAACAATGTCTTAACATATCTCTTGATATTTTAACGTATTGTAATTCCAGTGGTAATGAAAATAGATTTTTATTGTCAACATCTGATGATATCATGACACATATTGGAAAAGTTAAAGATGAAGTATTAGCAAACTGTTTATCTCATGGAATAGGATATTATCATGAAGCACTTAGCAAATCAGATAAAGATATTGTCATATCGCTTTACAGGTTTAAAGCTATTCAAATTCTTTTTGTTTCAAGAGATGTAGCATATTCAGTGGGAGTTACTGCACATATGGTTGTTGTAATGGGTACACAGTATTTTGAAGGAAGAGAACATAGATATATTGATTATCCAATTAGTGAAATATTACAGATGTTAGGATATGCATACCAGCCAAATCAAGATGGAATTAGTAAAGCAGTTATAATGGTTCCTGCTGTAAAAAAAGAATATTATAAAAAATTTTTAAGTGAAGCATTGCCAATTGAAAGTCATCTTCAAATATTTACACATGACGCATTTGTTACAGAAATAGCTACATCCACAATTGAGAATAAGCAAGAAGCAGTAGATTGGCTTACTTGGTCATATATGTACCGTCGTTTAGTTGCTAATCCAGGATTTTATGGACTTCAGGATATTTCTCACGAATCACTTAGTAGTTATTTATCTGATTTAGTAGAAACTACTTTAAATGATTTAATGGAAAAGAAAATTATTTTGATTGAAGATGACTTCTATGTTACACCTTTAAATCTAGCAATGATTGCGAGCTATTATAATCTTACATATGTTACTGTCGAAACTATGGCTTTAAGTTTAACATCTAAAACTAAAATGAAAGGTTTATTAGAAGTTGTTACTGCTGCTGCAGAATTTGAAACAATACCTATTCGTAGACATGAAGATGTAGTATTACGGCGTATTTATGAAAGAGTTCCCGTAAAGCTTCAAAATCAAGATTTCGATTCTCCTTCTTTTAAGGCATTTATATTATTACAAGGTATTTAATATATATGTGTATATGTATATGTATTTTCTGATATATATTAGCACATTTTTCCCGTTTCCAACTCCCTATTGACTTGGTAGCGGATCAAGTATTAGTATTGCAGAAAATTATGAATCTTCTTAGTGCGTGTGTTGATGTTATGTCATCAGAAGGTTATTTGAATTCTAGCTATCCAATGGAATTATCACAAATGTAAGGCATTTATTTATATTACTTTTTTTAAAATTATTTTTCTAAATTTTTAGGTGTGTACAAGCTGTATGGGACCGTGATAGTCCATTAAAACAAGTACCACATTTTACTGAAGATGTAATTAAAAGATGTATGGATGCAGGGTAAATTGAAAATTCTTAAATATATTAAATTTATTCCTTATTAGATTGGAATCTATATATGATTTAGGTGAATTTTTAGCTGATGCTTCTGATGATTCTAGAAACAAACTTTTAGAAATGGGAGCAAAAGAAATGCGTGATGTAGCTAACTTTATTAATAGTTATCCATCAATAGATATTGTATTTGAATTAGATAACCCAGAATCCATTACTGCTGGGTGTCAAACAGCTATTAATATTACTCTTACAAGAGAAATGGAAGAAATTAATACTTTAGTTTATGCCCCATTTTTTCCTACATCAAAAAATGAACATTGGTGGATTGTAATTGGTGATGGAATATCTTTATTAGCTATTAAAAAGGTTACCTTACAAAAGACTTTATCAGTTAAACTTGAATTTGTTCCCCCAAATGCAGGGAAATACGAATATACTTTATCATGTTTTAGTGATTCTTATGTTGGAGTAGATCAAGATATAAAAGTGGATATAGTTGTTGCTGAAAGAAAAAAAGATAATGAAATGGAAGAATAAATGTGCATAAATGGTTTTAAATATTTAAGTTTAGAAATGTTTTTATTATAGTTTTTTGGTAAAGTTTTAAAATATTTTCATTAGTTTTTTAAAAATTACATATTAGCATATTTTTTATTAATGTAAATATAGTGTTACTATTGGAGTAATTATATTAACTTAAGTATAGTTACCTAGTTTTTATATATAATAGATTATTTATTATAAATAGTTGAATATATTGTAAAATATTATTACTTTTTATTATTCAAATGTAATTTTTCCGCTCAAATTTAGATCTTTTGGAAACTCTTAATCGCAACATTAAAAATTAAAATTTTATTTATAAAACATGGTTGAGTCTATTCTTAGGATGTCTAATGACTCTGATATAGGGTAAGAAGTAGTATAATATTTTTTTATTTAATTTTATAATTTCAATATATATTTAATTGATACTTAACAAGTTTCATGATTAATTCTATAGATTATTATGTTTTAATTAAGAAAATTTTATTTCATTAAGGCTTATCCTTTTTGATATTGTAAATTTTTTTATAAAAATTTACTTATTTAGAATTAATATTAACATTTTTTAGAACTAGGTTAAAAGAAAATATTACATTTATTGTTTTTGGAGCTTCAGGAGATTTAGCAAACAAAAAAATTGTATAAATCCTTCAATTAATTACTTATTTATATATTAATCCTTTTTTAAGTTTCCTGCTTTATTTGAACTTGTAAATAATATACTTGGTATTTTTTTTTAACAATAATAGTATCAAAATAACCTTATACCTAAAAATATTCGTATAGTCGGATATGCTAGGACCGAAATGAGCAATCATGAATTTCATTCTAGATTTTCTCAATATATAAAAACTTCAACTTTAAAAAGCGATATAGTTTTTAAAGAATTTAAAAGTATATGTACGTATATCAGTGGGAAATATGATAGTTGTGATGGATTTAAAAAACTTTTGTTACATATTAAAGAAATTGAAGGTAAATTTTATGATTAATTATTTGATTTAATAAATTTTATAGATAAATGCCAAAAACAAAATAGGATTTTTTATATGGCTCTCCCTCCTAATGTTTTTAATTCAGTTTCTTACTATATAAAGGATCTTCTTTATCCAGGATCAGGTGTTGCTAGGTTAATAGTTGAGAAGCCATTTGGAAAAGATTTTGAAAGTAGCAAAAAACTCCAAAAAGCTCTTGCATGTTTATGGGCTGAAAATGAAATTTTTCGAATTGATCATTATCTTGGCAAAGAAATGGTTAAAAATCTTTTTATAATGCGGTTTACAAATCTTTTTTTGAGTAGATTGTGGAATAAACATTATATATCAAATATTCAAGTATAAAAGTAAAATAGTGTTTTATTTGATTAATTAAATATAGATTATATTTAAAGAACCGTTTGGAGCAGAGGGACGTGGAGGATATTTTAATGAATTTGGAATTATTAGAGACGTAATGCAAAATCGTATGAATTTTAGAATTTTTTAAAATTTTCTTAATATTATAGACTTATTGCAAATATTGGTTATTTTAACAATGGAAGAACCTTTTTCTTTTTTACCCTCTGATATTCGCTATAAAAAAATAAAAATTCTTCAAGATATATTTGTTATTGATCCTAGAAATGTTATTATTGGTCAATATACAAAATCAGAGGATGGATCTAAACCTGGTTATATTGATGAAGACGGCGTACCTAAGGATTCTCGTTGTCCTACGTTCGCTGCGCTAACTCTATTCATTAATAATGAGGTTTGGGATTCTATCCCGTTTATCTTAATTGCTGGTAAAGGTATTTTTTATTTGAATTAATGTTTGAAAAGTTATATATTGACATAGTTTTAGCATTAGATGAACAAAAGGTTGAAGTTCGTATTCAATATAAGGATATTAATAGTAAAATATTTAAAGATATTTTACGAAATGAACTAATTATATCTATACAACCAAATGAAGGGTATATATATTTTCCTAATATTAAACAAGTATTAATACTTATTAGTGTTCATATGAAAATCAATTCTAAGTATCCTGGATTAGATATGCATTCTGTTCCCGCTGAACTAGATTTTATATATAAAAATAAATTTCCAAATGTGAGAATCTCTGAAGCATATGAGACATTACTATTAGATGTTATAAAAGGGTAACTAAAATTTCTTTAGATTTTTTTATATTTAATTATTTATAGTGATCAAACAAATTTTGTATGTAATGATGAATTAGAGGAATCATGGAGAATATTTACACCACTTTTACATTATTTAGATAACAATAATGATATTATACCTATTCTTTATCCGTATGGTAGCAAAGGTCCGAAAGAGCTTAATGATTATATTAAAAATCATAGTTGTAAATTATGTTTGTATTATTATTTAATATTTATTAATAACTAAAATCATGAACAGAAACCGTATTTTATTTTTGACTACATAAATAAGCATAAGTGCTTTTATTTAAACATTAAATTTTACTATATTTAAATTTTTAATATGGATTTAATTTTTAATAAAATCATGATCTAATGATTTTTTTCTTTATAATTTACAATGAAGTC
This sequence comes from Pneumocystis jirovecii RU7, assembly GCF_001477535.1. Lineage (NCBI taxonomy): Eukaryota > Fungi > Ascomycota > Pneumocystomycetes > Pneumocystales > Pneumocystaceae > Pneumocystis > Pneumocystis jirovecii. Next base: position 31,357 of record NW_017264792.1, read on the forward strand.
ACGAATTTGAAACTAAATATTTTTGTATACAATCTTAACTCATTCAAAATAATGTTTAGAATAAATTCAAAGATTCTGTTGTAATTTTAGTCATTAGATATAAAATCATTAATTTTTTTTTTTTGAGTAAAATAGCATAAATGACATATATATAGAGATGTTATGTTATGTGAAATATCTGTTGATTCTGATACTATATTATTCATTGGCCACCATATAGGAGATATAACAGTTTTGCATATATGACATGATTTTGTTAATTTTTTTATAGTTAAATATTGCTCTTTAATTCTAAGATTTTTTAGTTCTTCTAATTTAATTGCAATAGTCAAGGGAGTAGTATGTCCAAAATAAACATCTGTATCACTTCGCTTATTTCCGATTTTTGTAGGAATCATAGATGTTTTATAGTTCTCAACATAAACTTTGATCGCATACTATACCTCTGTTAACAAGTATGCAAAATATGAGGAAATTACTTTATTCAATTCATAATCATATTCATTAATGTTATGAACTACTGTTTTTTTCATGTTATGGTTAGGACACCATATAGCAGCGGTCATAACTCCATATTCTCCACAAAATTTTATGGTTATAGCATTATCTTTCCTTGAACCCTTTACTAAAGCTATATCAAATCCAATAATATATCCTGCATTGATTGCGCATGTCACATGTACTGGAATATGACAGATATGACATAATGCACATGCTCCTTGATTTTTTTTACATATAGAACATACCTAAATAATATTATAAAATCATTTGATATGTATAAAACTTACTTGTTGCCATCTAGCTAATGAAATAGCACCAATTCCCTCTATAGGCTGAAAAGTAGATGGATAAGTAAATTTAAGTTCTGGGATCCAAACAGCGCAAACAACATGCGCCCAGTTATTTCCTGATGTTTGTTTAAGAGCTTCTCTAAATAAAGAATTTGAATCAGATGATGAATTATTATGAACTGAACAAAGTACACATTTATAATTCTAAAAAAATTAGTATTATATCTTTTTAAGGAAAATGATACAGTAGAAACTACAGGAGCTTTATCATTAATACACATATCACAATTCCATGAATTAGAATCGACTGAAACTCCATAACAAGCTAAAAATGTCAGTAATAGTAGTTTTAAAAAATTATATACTTTTATGAACTATAAGTTCACATGTTCTACATCTATAGAGCATGGATTTTGGTTCAAAAAGTTTGCAAACACGGCATAATGTAGTAAAATTTTCTTTTGAAATCAATGTATCATCCATATCTTTTTTTGAATATTTTACTTCATTTTTTAAACGACGTCTTTTCCCTAAACCACTCTTGTCATTATTTTCTTCTGTTTTTTCTTTTTCTTCAAAAACAACTTGTTCTTTTAAAAGTTCTTCTTCAAACTTTTTTTTTCTCCAACGTGCACCAGGTTCTGATAATTTCCTAGCAATTTCCTCAGGTGGCTCCCAGCGTACACTATATTTCCTCCATAATTCCCCGCATCTTTGACAAAGTGCAGTAACTACATTTTTATCGGAAATAACAGAGCCACCTGGAGCACGTTTCCAAAGTCGACTTTCAGTTATAGAACAAAATTTACAAATAAAGCTCTTTTGTCTTAATATAGCTTTTTCAGAACTATATGCACTATCATCACTGCTGTCTGCTATATCTTCTGTCAAATATAAAGAAGAGTCTAATACTGATCTATTGTGATTTGATGAGAATAGCTTCTCTTCTTTCTTACGACGACCCGAATAATTTCCCCATATATTCCTTCCTGATGCTGTTTTTTTCCAGAAATAATAAAATCTAATTACTTGTGACAAAGACTTTGTTGGAATTTCATTAGCAACTAAATATAATTCACTGCCATACTGAGAAACAGCATTCTCAAACTGTTGTAATTCAAGAGTATTAAATTCAGGTATATTAAGGTGTCCTCTAGTTAAAGATGATAAACTTGAAATAGCAGCAGTTATATCAAAGTGATTTTTATAAAGAGTAGTTAATACCATATCTTGAAAATCTGTAGAAAAAGGAGGTAAAGAAAGTTTTTCGGCTATATGTCTTACTTTATCAAGATAAGTATCTATTAAATTATCTGGAATATTTTCTGGTTTTGAAAATAACTTTATACTTGTGTCATCATTTCCTCTTAAAACTAAAAAAAGTTAGAATTAATATATATATAAATATAAAGAATAACCATATTTACTACTCTTCTTAATAGAAAATGAACAGTTTTTATTAAATACTGATTTTGAATTAGATGATTCAAAAGAATGAGTAGAATTACTTGTTTTTGTATTATTATCAGGTTTAGTTAGTGAATCGATCTGTTCTGATATTTCGTCTTCTGAAATACTAGAATATTTATAAATGTGTTTGCCTTTTTTCCTTTTTCGTGTATCTGTTGGAGTTCGTAGTTTATCTATTAAGGTCCCATTTTGTTCTGGAATAACTGCCTGATGTTTACTACCAATTCTAGATGCAGCTCTAGGATAAATTCTGTCATCATAATCTAATACATCTTCCACATTACAATGTATTCCTAAATATCTATATGGCCATAATTTAGTAATTGCCTTTTGTTGTTCAGTTGGCTGTTTATAAATCTTTTTTTCATCCATTTGACTACAATCAATGGACTCTAAAGTATTGGACGATGTTGATGATGTCACGTCAGATAAATCAGGATTATCTTCGGTTTCATTATTATTATCGTTTTCTATATTTTTTGAATTAATACTTTTTGACAGTCTTTCTGGGAAAATTTTTGGATTTTTATTAGCTTCTATGCGACGACGTTCAGCTCTAGAACAAGGAGTACAAGTCCATGCAAATCCTTTTGAGGGTTTTTTAAGTAATGGAGGTTTAACACAATACATATGATAGTCATCATGACAAACAGCACATCTAATGGATTTTGTACTTTTTATATGTTAATTTTAGCTATAAAATGACTAGAAATACCTTAAACACCAGTTTCCACAACGTTTACAACCTCTGTGCTGCATTGCTAATTCTTTCCCTCGCCCACTTTCTACAATCACATATTTCCACTGTTGCTTAAGAACTTCTTTTACTCTATCTGGAACGTTTGTTACTTTATGAGTAGGTATAACCTCATAATAACGATGTATATAACGATCAAAAAGTCTATCATAATAAAAAGAATTTGGTGTTTTTCGATATTCATCATGGTCCTCTATTTCATCTTTATGAAATATTTTACATTTCCCTCTATAAGCCGATAAAGGACATATATCAGAGTGCATGGAAGCAAATAACTGGCGAGAATCATTCATTTTTTTCTGAACATCTCTGGGTCTATAAAACCAATTTACACGAATCGCATTAATAGAACCATTAGGATCATTATTCATTGAAGTAAATTCCATAATTCTTGCAAGATAATATGGTTCCCCAGGTGGCTCTGAAACTAAATAAATAGTATCTAAATTAATTAAATAAAAACTTGAAAGCTTATTAAAAATACCATTGCGATAAAGAATTGATCCATCCGTCAACGTACAAGTAAGTTCTTTTTGGCCATTTTTTTGCATATAATTTATTTTATGAATCCTAGCAATATGATTTACTTTATCTGTATTTCTTCTTTTTCGTCTAGTAGTAGATAACTTCTGTGAGTTTATAAAAGATTTATTTTCTTCTGAACTATTTTCCGTTGGATGCTTTCCTTCAATGTTATAATCAATCATTTCGTCGTATGATTTTCTAGACCGTGCTTTAAGTCTTGTAGAATATTGTAATAAGTTTTCAGATGATACTTCTTTCATGGATTTTGAAATGAAAAAGATATTTTTTATAAGTATGGTAAATGTTTTGACTTTTTTTAATATTAGTCTGCTGTTTTGTTTTTTTTTAGTTTTTTAAAGATCTAAAAGTGATTAATTTTTTAATTTAAAAACTTAGGATAAAAAATATGGTTAAATTCAATAATATATTAATAGAAAAATAAATAAAATTGTTATTGTTATTATATATAATGAATTATTATAAATATATAGTTACATAATAATATATAGTTACATAATAATTTAAATTATACAATATGTATTTAAATTAAAAAGATAAGTGAAAAAGTATATAATTAATAATGTTTTTTATTTATAAAAGAGAAAATGATATGAGTTTTATATTAAATAAGTAGCCGTTTTAATGATTATATATGTATATGTATTATATATATTATTTAATAGTAATAAAATGTATTAATTCTAATTTTAATTTAAAATGTTAGAAATTTTATAAAGAATAAATTAAGATTAAATTTATTTTTATTTTTTAGTTTTATATTTTATCTTAATTTTTTTTATAATTTATTTTATATTTTATCTTTATGTTAATATTTTTAAAATAGTAAATATATAATAAATTAAATTAATAAACTTTAAAAATATAAATTTATAATAAATATTTTTTTGAAAAAACTTAAAAAATATTTTTTTAACTTTTATAATTTAAAGTATAAATTTTATATTTTTAAAATTCAATAAAATATTTAACTCATATAAATTATATAATCATATAATTATAAGAACGACTAATATTTTTAGAAATTAATCTTTTAGTTATTAAATATATATAAATATATATTTAAAAGATAAAACTTATTTAAAATATTTATTATAAATACAATTTTAGCTAAATTTTGAAACTTATAGAAAACTTTTTTATTTATATTCTTTAAAAAAACTATTCCAAGCATACAAATAATACTAGTAAGTTAAATAGTAACTTAAAATAAGTTACAGAAAAAAACCATACTAAGAAAACTAATGCCTTCTGGCGGACTCGAACCACCGACCTTTCGCTTACTAGGCGAATATTATAACCCCTAAACTAAGAAGGCATTATTTTAAGTTGCCCTTAAATATCTATTAAAATAGATTTTAAATTATTATAAAAATTTGTAAAAAATTTATAAAAATTAAAAATATTTAAATGCTAAAATATTATAAAGAATCATTAAAATTAATAAAAAGTGTATATATAAAACTGCAAATAGCTTAATATAACCATTAAATAGAGACATTTGTAAAATAAATATATAATTAATAAAGTTGAAAAGATATTTTACAATAAGTTTATCAAGTACCATTTTTAACACTTGGATATATTGTTAAAATTTAGTTATTTTTAAAATAAGAAATGCAATTTATATTCTAACTTGAATTATAAAATAGTCTTGAAATATTCGTTATTAACAATTTTAAACCGTAAAATTATACATCAAACAATAATCATATAAAAATCCAAAGCCAATTATTTAATTTGTATAATTCAGAATATTAATATTAAAAAATATTCTTTAAGAATATTTTGTTTTTAAAATAAAAACAAAATCTATATATTCTTTCATAGCATCTTCGTTGGATTTTCCTTCACAATAAATTTAGGAAGTTATAGTATAAAAACATATTTTCACCTTTTTCTTCATTCCATGCATCCCTTTGAAAAAAGTTAACATTGAAAAAAGAAAAATTAAATTAATTACCATTTATATTTTTCCTAAATTTATCAGAATATTATATTAAACAAAGAATATTACCTTAGGGTTAAAAATACTCGGCTTTTTTTTATTATTATCTCCTTCAGTAGCTAGAATAAATAAATAAAAAGAAACATTACCTTATATTTATATATTACCCTGTTTATACCTAGATTATATAAAAGTATAGTCAGAAAAATTAATAATCAATTAATATTTTTATGCTAATATATACTTACAGTGCATAAAGCTTAAACACAATTAGATAAACATTTACCACCTTAAAAATTTACCTTTAGAAGTTCTGTATCAGAGGGTTTTGACGATAAATTTTTAACCTAAGAAATACTGTTCTTAAATAGATAAAAAAACAAAATATAAAATACACTTTCTGCTGCTTTTTTGAATTCATTAATAAGTTCCATTTTCTAAACTAATATTTTCTGAAATGATTGTTTTAACTTTATCAATTGATAGAATTAAAAACCGTTAAAAAAATATAAAAATTTTCTATTTAAAATATTTATATAACATAAATTTATAAATACTTTTTTCTATTATTTTACAGATATATATTAATTTTATTAAAATAAAAACTAAATTTACTTATTGCTTATTTTATTTATTTATTAGATAAATATTTTTCAAAAATTTACGTATTTTACAGTATTCAAGTTAAAATCAAAAGCATGTTAAAAACATAGTACAAAAGTCTTCTATTCATAGTTTTTCTTTATATATGATTTATTTATTTATTTTTATTTAATATTTTTATCAATTTTCATCTAAGTTCACCTAGTTGACCGTCAAGAAACTTATTTTTATATTTAAATATTGAAAAAAATATACTTTTTTTTAAAAAAAGTGCATACTTGATTTAAATATGAGTTGGTAATAAAATGCTTTATTAAATGAATGGAAGTTAACACAACACAGGAAAGGATTTCAAAAAGCCGTAGCAAGAGTAATTATCTTATAAATATATTATTTAATTAATAAACGAATAAATAGGCACCTCAGCAAGTTAAAGGAAAGCTGAACATTGGGGAAAACACTGTAGATCAGGTTTATATGGAAATAGAGTCTCAATTTAGAGGACTTGAGCAGAAATTGAGAAAATTATCTAATAATGCTAAAAGGTATATTGAAGCTGTTTCTGGTATGCCTTATATAAATACTTCACATGTTTAGTGATAAATAGATGTTTTAAATTACCAGCTTCAATTTTCAGAGGTCATTGAAGAAATTTATAAACCAATTACAGGAAAAGTAGCAGAGACAGAAAATCCATTTTCTGAAGAATATAATGATGGTAAAATACATAAATTTCACTATACATTTATTAATAACAATTTTCAGCGATCAAGGCCACTGAAGGATATCAAATTATTGTTAAAGAGCTTCAAGAAACGCTTACTCCAGAACTAGAAATGATAGAACTACGAATAATTAAGCCTACCAATGAATTATTATCGATTGTTAATTCAATATATAAAATAACAGAAAAGCGAGAAAGGAAACGCTTGGATTATGATCGTCACAGAGCTAACTTAAAAAAACTTCAAGATAAAAAAGAAAAAACTCTAAAAGATGAAAGAGCTCTTTATAATGCAGAAAACATGCTCGAGCAGAGTACTCAAGAATATGAATATTACAATAATTTATTGAAAGAAGAACTTCCGATGCTTTTTGATTTAGAGAGTAGTTTTATTCGGCCAGTGTTTCAAAATTTTTATTACATGCAGCTTAATATATATTATACCCTTTATGAGAAAATGAAACATATTAACATTAGCTATTTTGATTTTGATAAAGAAATTATTGAAGGGTTTGAAGCAAAACGCGGCAATATTCAAGAAATAACAGAAAATCTTGGTATTGTAAGATTTACACTGAATAGAAGATGTTAGTAATATAAAATTATTGATTTAGTTAACGTTTTTAGCTCGATGTATTTCTGATTCTGAAAGCTCTAAAATATATAAATCAGCTCCTACAATATCTCAAACAGAATCAAATACACATTCTGATGGATTACCTCCTTACTCTGAGATACTTGATTCACGTGCTTTTGAAACAAATTATAGAAACAATACTATTGAAAAAGTAATACCTCCATCTCTTCCAAGTAAACCAAATGCATTTAAAACAAAAAAATATGCAGTAGCATTGTATGATTATAAGGCACAAGTGAATTTGCTATAAACGTTTTTTTCACTATTTAATTTTTTTAGGAAGAAGGGGATCTTTCTTTTAGTGCAGGAGATAAAATTGAAATTATAAAAAGAACAGAGAATACAAATGTATATATTATATATATGATAATTTTAAAATTTTAATATATATTAGGATTGGTGGGTCGGAAAATTGAATGGTGTTGAAGGAGTATTTCCAGGTAATTATACAGTACTAGAATAATTATAAATTATTTTTTACTATTTTTTAACTACGGTGCTTGAAAAGAAAAAAATACTTTATAACAATTTTAAACAAAATCTTTCCATTACAAACATGTTATTTGATTATTGACTATATTTTAAATTCTATTTACGTTCAAAAATATGATTTTAATTAAACTCAGTTAAAATTAAATATCAATCTAAATAACTACAAGTTGTAGTTTATAATATTTCTTAAACCATTGCATTTTACTTTAATGTTAATATATAATAAAAAAGTAGTATAAATTATAAATTTATTATAATTCTATATCAATTTAATATTTTGACACATCAAAATATACTAGTTTTTTATATTTAAATAATAATTTATAAAATTAATATATGTATTATAATTAATATTTATAATAAGATATAAAAAATAAATGATTAAAATAATATAATAAATATATGTATAAAATATATAACTATTATAGATAATTCTTTTTTTAACATTTAAATTTATTTAAATTGATTATTTAAAAATTCCACAAAATTCTCTTGAATTTTATTTTTATTAGATGCTTGTATTCTATTAAGATTAATAAACTGGTGTCTTATACGCTGTAATTTTGGTAATGTAATAACATTACTTGGTAATATAATATTCTATAAAACATAAATATATATAGTTATTTATTTAATATACTTGATTTATTGAAGCAACTTTCACTTCTGATCCTGGTCCATTAATCCTTTGGTTTTGAATAATCATATTTATAATTTCATGTGTCGCCTTGTCTAATTCAAATAAATAATCAGACGCCGGTACTGATTTCTAAAAACATTAATTTCTTTTCCAATTAAATCCCCTCCTCTATTTATCAATTTACCGCAACAGTAGATGCATTGGGTCGGATGGTTTTTGTACTAGATATAATTTCCCAAATACGGTCAACCGGACAAAATTCATCTGAATAAAATACTGTAAACAATGGAGAATCCCATCTTACCATTGAATTGGGTTCTTCGTATCTCATCACAAGCTCTTCGAATCTGACTTTATAAAAATATATTGCAATAATTAATAAATCTTACATGTCCTGAGAATATCCTAATAGCCCTCTAGAACGATTCCATTCCCTACATATATCAATCGGCGTTCCACAATGAATCTTAAAACATAAGTAACAATATTTTGTTTCATAATGTTCTACCACACAATGAGGAGTAGCATTATTTTTAGCCTCACAAAAGAGTTGGTATCGGTAACCTTTAATATAATTCATTCCATCACACAATATCACTGTATTTTTATTCAAATTTCTTTCAACTGCTGAATACATAGTAGCTCTTGCTGTTTTTTCAAGTGTTGCATCTAAAATTATATTAAAAGATCCACTTTCCAATGTTTAAAAAGTACTCCCATAGACATTCTTCTTAATACCAAGTGACTCATCATTTATTAAAACAAGATTAAATGGTGGTACTCTTTTATCCATATTTATCTTATCAGAAAGTGCCTTTTTAAGCTCTAAAGCTCTCTGTGTTTTTCCTGAAGAAGGATATCCTAAAAATACATATATAAGAAAATATAAAGCATAATTATTGAATATAAAAACCTGTAAAAATAATTAATGGCATAATTAAATTATAAAACACAGCTTTTTGTCTTAAAAATCTGTTGTTAATATCGTTATCTTAATATTCTTCGAAGAGGTTACTATGACAACTATTGAAAAAACAGTCTATGAGTTCTTTCTCTAAGTTAAGAAATGAAAAAAATATATAACTACAGTACTTTTTAGTATTTCTTACTTCTTTACATATTAAAAATGTACATTTATGAGCATAAGAGTATTTATTTTCTTTTTAAACGCTCAACCCATTCTCGTTTTTCAATATTTTATCTCCACCGTTCAATCACCGATCCAAAAATGCATTGTTTTATGCATGAAAAAACGCGAAAATAGATCCCTTAAATCACAAACAGCTCCCTTTCAGCTTACTAAAGCACGCAAAAGAGATGTTTAACATCTACCTATCTTTAGGTATATAAAAATATATCCAAAACTCATAAAGTCTTTCAAATACAAAAAAATGTCATAATAATAAATAAAATAATATATAAAAGTCAAAAATAACAACTACTCAAAGGATTAAACGTTTTTCAAAAACCTACATTATCGTAAAGTTGATTACCTAATCATTGTATTTTATGATCGATACTTTTAACTTTCGCTATAAATTAAATCTTCGTTTAAAAAAAATATTAATAAATAGGCTATTTTGAAAGAAAAAATACTCTTATTAGTAAGTTATTATGTTTTTTAAAGAAAGATCTACGTCCTTTTGGAGATGTACGGAACTTGAATGGTTATTTCCAAAGCCATGGTCACTTAAAACAAATACATACCGAGGATTCCTTCAAACATGTCAAAGACCGTCTTCTACACTTTGGTTGCATCAAAATATTGGTAGTCCTGTTAAAGAGAGGGTCCGGGAAATAACACGTGGAGCTTCTTTTGTAAATACACGATTTAATCCAAGGAAAGCAGCAATGACGTTGGTAAGTTATCATTTTAATTTTTAAAGCCAAATATAAAGATAAACTAACATTTGATCAAGACACCGCGTGCAGTCAAGCGACTTAAAGAACTCCTGAATCAACCACAACCAAAAATGATAAGAATTGGCACAAAACAAAGAGGTTGTGCTGGTTTATCATATTTACTTGAATACGTAGATAAACCAGGGAAATTTGATGAAACAGTAATCCAAGACGGTTAGTTTGTTTTTTCACATTATTTTCTTGTGGTAATTTGTCTTTAGGAGTGACTATTCTTATTGATAATCGTGCATTATTTACTATTATTGGTAGCAAAATGGATTGGATCGAGGATCGGCTTACTGCACGATTTGTATTTGATAACCCTAATGCAACAAGTACATGTGGTAAGAAGGCGTATTTGTTTGTTTAATCATACTTTATTTTAATTGTTATAGGGTGTCAGCAAAGTTTTTCAGTCAACTAGTATATATGAATATTATGATTATAACCAATACACGTATAAGGATTTTATGTTTTTTTGAAAATTTAAAAACAAATGGGCATGCTCAGACAATTATATTCCCTCATTGCATATCTCTTAACGCACTACTCTCTTGACATAAACAAAGTTAATTTTGTCATAATAGACTATTCATCACTTCAAAACCAATTAATAAAATGTATAATTACTTGCATTATAATAAAAATACATTCTTAATAAACACAAATTTATTTATCTTTATTATTACCAATTCCGATACCTAAAAATTTATTAATTCTCAAACTTGTATAGTTTTGCTCTCTTAAATACTTCTTTGTCTAACTTCACACTTGTATATATACACTAAAACTATTTTTTAGCCCTTAATAAGCATAAGTTTTACATTATTTTAAAAACTAAAAAACTTTTTTAGATCCCATGTTAGTACCAGTATTTAAAATTATATCACACTTATAAAATTTTTATAAATATAATACATCTATTTTATATTTATCTCTTATAAATACTTATATAAAACCCTCTAGTTTCTTTATTTGTCCTTAGAAATGAATTATCATATCCTTTATTCTAAACTCTATCTTAACCCCCATACTATCCATATGCAAATATACATCTCTTATTCATTATATTCCCATATTATTATACTGTAAGTTTTATCAGATTTAACTCTAAAATAATATGTATATCTATGAATAAAAATATTCACTAAAACTTATCACATACATATTCTATTCATAACACTAATCCTAAACACAAAACTACTTTCACTATATTTACTATACTTATATCTTATATAGCAAAAACCTAATAAAAACATATTATATATATTACTATTTCTTTAATAATATATATATATACTAATTTCTTTAAATAAAAGTACGGATTAAACCGCAAGTTAATTACATACTTATAAGAATTACTAAGAACTGAGAGAATCAAATTAGATAGAGATAGCGCATAAATAGCATAAAATATATACAGAACACTCTGAATCGGTACAGCTTAGGCCCATCGGTGCATTAGCGCACACATTATTGGACCTTTAATCCATCAGCGCCTTTATAGGCCAAATAGACATTTTATTAAAGTTAAACAGTGTATATATTAAATAAAAAAGGATATATAAGAAAAACAAACAGGTTTTTAATAAAGTTTTCTTAATATTTTGTTTTTACAATAATGGGATGCGGTATTAGCAGAGAAAATTATGCAGGAAAACAAAGAAATGAAGAGATAGAAAATCAATTGAAAAAAGATAGGATTACTCTAAGAAATGAGATTAAAATGCTTCTTCTTGGTAAAATTGATAGAAATAAAAAATATCGTCTTATAAGTATAGGAGCAGGAGAATCAGGAAAATCAACGATTTTGAAGCAAATGAAGCTGATTCATGAGGGTGGATATAGTATAGAAGAACGGGAATCATTTAAGGAGATTATTTTTTCTAATACTATTCAGTCAATGCGTGTAATTCTTGAAGCAATGAATGCACTTGGTATTTTGCTTGGAGACATGCAAAATGTGTGTCATATGCAGGTTATTCTTGACCAGCCTAATCAGATTGAGGGAGAGTTTTTGCCTCAGGAAATAGGGGATGCTATTGTGTGTTTATGGAAGGATTCAGGAGTACAGCAGTGTTTTCAACGGTCTCGTGAATATCAACTTAATGACTCAGCTAAATAGTAGGTGATATTTTTATACAGTAAGAAGGGAATTTTAATGTATATTTTGAAGTTATTTTGAAGCGATTGATAGAATTGCTAATCCGAATTATTTACCTACAGACCAAGATGTATTACGTTCACGTGTAAAGACAACGGGAATTACAGAAACGACATTTATTATTGGAGATTTGGTTTACCGTATGTTCGATGTAGGGGGGCAGCGTTCAGAGAGGAAAAAATGGATTCATTGTTTTGAAAATGTAACAACAATTATTTTCCTCGTCGCTATTTCAGAATATGATCAATTGCTCCTTGAAGATGAAACAGTAAATCGTATGCATGAAGCACTTACACTTTTTGATTCGATATGTAATTCTCGCTGGTTTATAAAAACAAGTATTATATTATTTTTGAACAAAATAGACCTTTTCCGTGAAAAACTCCCTATTTCTCCAATGAAAAATTATTTTCCTGATTATACAGGTATAATTGATTGTGTAGATTTTATATTTTACTTAAAAATTCATTAATTTAGGAGGAGACAATTATAATGCAGCATGTGATTATATTTTGAACAGATTTGTTTCATTAAACCAATCTGATGTCAAACAAATCTATACACATTTTACGTGTGCAACGGATAGTACTCAAGTATTTTTAAATTCTTTTGTAAAAATTATCTTATATTATTAGATAAAATTTGTAATGTCGGCTGTTAATGATATTATTGTACAAACAAATTTAAGAGATTGCGGTCTTTTATGAATTATCAACTTTTACCTTTTGAATGATATACTCTATTTTTACATTTTAGATGATATTTTAATATAAATTTAGTTTTTATATTTTCATATGTTAATATTTAATTGTTTTAATATTTTTTACTCAAAAATAAATAAACTTATAAATTTAATTAAATTTCTTTCTTTGTTTAAAATTATAGATTATACACTTAAATTATTTAGAATATATCAAAATTCTGTTTTTTTTTTTCAAAAAAAAGGCATATGTATCCAATAATAAGTCAAAAAGATTTAACATATTCATTTAAAGATATGTATGTTCATGCGAATCCAGATAAACGTCGGTCAATGTAATATATTTATTATTCAAAGTTTAGGGTTGAGTAGAATAGGATTGATATACTGTTTATGGAATCATCACCAGCAGATTTGTGGTACATTCATTATAAACTTAAAAATAAGCACCCATATTATTTTGATATTCTTAGTCATTTGCCATATGAGCTTTTACAAATAGTTCTTAAATATTTGGATATAGAAGATATAATTATATTTCCAATGGAAAATATCATATTTTTAATATTAAAAAAAATAATATCTACCAGGTATGCAAGCGGTGGAGAACTCTTTTTACAAGTAATGAAATTGCAAAAATATTAATCTTCAATTATTTTGATCAAAATATAAAAGATGCAAATATAAATAACTGGTATTCAGTTTTTGAAAAATATACAAAGAAATATATTAGATTTAAGAAAGGGAAACCTAAATCATTTCGTATACTTTATTTTCACAACAAAATTACTACATGTTCACTTTGTTCTCGTTTACAAGACAATTATCTTATACTTTATAGCCATGCAACTAGTGAAAGTTCTAATAAAGGAATTACTTTATATCGTTTAGGGTCAAATATTACCCAAGAAGATGCAATATATATTTCTACAAAAAATGAAGGAATGCTTAATGTTTCTTTAGATTCATATATTCTTGCAGGTGTTAATTATTTTGGGTATATTTAATTGTCTATTCAAATATATTCATTATATATATAGCGTATTTTATATATGGTCACTTGAAAGTTTGGAATTAATAAATACATTTAAAATAGAAAGTTCTGATATTGCATTCATGATATGTTATAATGGCAATATCTGTATCTATACATTTAGTCATGTATTAAGCGTATGGAATTTAAAATTAAAAGAATTCATATTTCGTATATCACTGAAGCAAATTAACTCGGTAAGTATAAATATACATCTAATCTTTTTTTATTTTTTATTAATTTAGAATTTATCAAATAAACACAATGTCATAGCTATAGAGTTTTTGGAAAGAAATAACGAATTAGTTTTATGTATTGAAAATACAACAAAAAATAACGAGGTTTCTTATTATGAGTATAGAATCTATATTTTTTCAGCTGATCATGGACATTTATTGCGACATGAAAATTTGATAAATAAATATCATCCATTTAAACTTAATATTATTAAAAAAGATGAATTAATAATTTTTTATCAGTTTAACAATGACCATTATTGGAAAATAGATCTAAGAACGATGAAAATTACTTCATGTTTATCTCATAAAAATCATATTCAAGAACTTGAATGTCTTATTTATCCTCGAAACTCATTGATCATTAAGTATTTAAAATCAGCAAATAATTCTTCAGATGACGGTTTGTATGTAGAAAAAATTAATTCTGAAAATGGGGCTCTTATATCCAGAAACAAGATTTTAGAAAGTGAAAATATTATTTATAATCAACTACATTATTTAAAGAATAAATATTTGTTACAAGGAAATGATAATTGGATTATTTATAATCAACAAAACAAAATCCTTTTGTGGGAATTTTGATATCTAAATACAAATACGTATGTTTAAATACCTACATTTAATGATTAATACCCAAATCTAAAACATTAAAAACTTTATTTCATAATTAAACAATTAAGTACAATCATTGTATTATATTATGAATTCTAAAATATTTAAGAAATATTTTGTTCATTAACAATGCTTTTTTTCAGAATATATATATATTTCAAAAATCCTATTGTTAAACAAAACAATACTATCGATTTCTTTATAGTAAACTTACAAAGAAAATAAAGCAGATCGTTTCCTTATACCCCCAAAACTATAGACAAGGATAGAACTAAAAAATAAACCAACAGTGATAGCAATTGCAATTTGAATCATAATAATACCAAAAGATAAAGAATTAGGATCAGATGATTTTACATCATTATTGAGATTTTGTGATGCATTACCAATAAAAATACCATTCGATTCTTCTATACCTATATAAACACCTCTTTGTGCAGCTAAACCAGATGGAATTTGAACAAAAATGGCCGGCAAAGCAACAGCAAAAGCTAAGCCATGCCCAATCCTAGAATACAGATTACCTAAACACCCTATCACAAAAGCTCTAATAAAATCAAAATCATAAAAATAGAAACGTGATATATCATACCCTATTGCATTGGATACTTGAGAAGCACCAAATCTTTTTGCAGAAAAAAAATTTACAATATAACCCGCTGTTGCGACAATCACTGCAGCAGGAAACTGCCGAGGCCTTGCTTGATTAACAACTAAAATACTATTGATTTGTTAGTCATTTCAAACAATAAATAATAAATTAAATCCACCAAGCAGTAAAAATAGGAACTGAAAGAAATCGAAATAAAAGATTGATATTACTACGACACTGTATTTCATCACTTGCTGTTTTATCTATTGATTTATAAATAACAGAACCAATGGTCATTCCAAAACCAAGAAATAAAGAATAAATAATAGCATAAAATAATCTTACAGAACCTGCAACAATATTTTTAGTTTGAAGTTCTAATGATCCACACACTTTTCAAAGGTAAAAAAGAGAGAAAATGAAAAAACAAACTTACAAACTAAATATCCGGGTAATATAAGTGCAATTGAACTCTCAGCCATACTTGCAAAACAAAAAATAAACTCTCCATTATTTTTTCGATCCCGTATACTCCCAAAAGCTCTTGCAAGGAAACTTGTAATAACAGTAGCTGAAATTTCAAAAGCATTTGCATATAATAAACTCCTCTGTGCTACAACTATTTTTAACAAACCTAAAATACATCCCAAAATAAAAGAAATAGGTAAATCAATCCAAGAAGCATTAAATGCAAAAGGCCCCACAAGTGCGCTTGCAAGCCCATAAAATAAAATAACGACCCAATCATTGTAATACTGTTTCCGAGTTATAACTTCATCCAAATTCTTCATTGCCTCTTCGACTCCTGTTAAATCATGAATCACCTGTTTATAAATACAATGTGTTTCTTGTAGCTTTCCAAGATCCAATCCTTGATTAACACGAACAACGTGTATATCAGATGTATGAGTAATCAAATCACCAAAAGAAACAATCATGCACCCTGGGATATACAAAAATTGACCATCAATTTCCAAAACTCTTGACGTTAACTTCATACATTCTTCTAACCGGTGAGTAGGACTCCCATAAAGCATTAAAGCATGACATAAACGCAATATAAATTTCTGTCGCTGTAAAACATCCGCTAAATGTACCGTAATACGAATCTCATCTTCTAACCTTGATCGGGAAAAACTATGTTTAATCGCAGTTGCAATCCCACTACTATGCTTTCGTGTTCTATAAAAAGGACGCATCATTCTCGACAATCCCGATGCTGAATCTTCACGTTGAAATCCTTGTAAACTCAATAAACCCGGAAGTGCTACCGTTGCAGAAGATGTCGCTAATAAAGCTGATAGAGATGTTGATGAACTATTTGCCGATTTACTATTCCATTTAGGCGTACTACGCCCTGTTCCTGGTGGCGTATTAGAACATTGACGACCTGAATATTGATTTTCTGAATGATATCTATTCTTCATTAAAAACTATTCAAAACTTTATTTCCTAATCTTCATACAATTTCAAAATATATGATAAAACCCCTCCACGAAAATGTGATGAAACTGTTTCATCTGATGCATGTGCCGCTGTGTCTTCTGAATCCATCCCATCTGACATATCTGTTTCCTTCAAGATATTCTTATGCCTACACGAGTCCCCATGCATATGAGCTTTTACTAAATTATATGCATATCTTGTTAATGAATGAAATTGATGTCCATGACGCCGACATGACTTTTTATGTGATGGTTCTTGGTATGTTAATAAATCTCAATGAAATTGAGTACGTATACCCGGGCTGCAACTAGACAATGAATTCAAATGAAACCTTGGACAACATGATCCATGTTGAGAATCATTTTGAATATTCTGTTGGTGCATATGGCTATTCATATGTTGGTCTGATGATACACACATATCAGGATCAAAAGCACTTGGCACACTTGTAAAAGCTGCTTGTGCCTGAGCATTCAAAAATGCACTACTTGACGCTGCTCTCGGTAAAGCCGGCATCTGGATTCCTGATATTCTAGAGCCTGCTGCTGTATATAGAGGAGATAATACTGAACGTTGACTCACTTCATGTGAGTCATATGCCTGTGATGAATCCTCTAAAACACCTATTCCAATGTTTGTTACTGATTGTTTTGAATCATCATCATTGACAATTTCTGCTTCTATGTCTCCTTGAATATAAAAAGACGATGCACGTTTATGTCTTAGCTCAGAAAAGGCTGTATCAGAGGTACCAGATGGTCCATTTGCAGCTTCTGCTGCATCATAACTGTTATCTGTTGTATCATCAGCATTAAACCGTACACGCTGTATATTTCTCTTAGATTTAGGTTTAAGGAGAGATTCATCATGAAAAGAATCATCTTGAATATTGCACGAGTCAGATGAAGTGTTTTTTGAAGGTTCTGACATGAATTGAACAAGAAATAGGCTTTTTATACGCTGTTCAAAGGATCATCACGTTGATTACAGCGTGTCAACCGTAAAATATAGTTAAATGTAATCAAAGAAAGATAAAAGATTAAAAAATATAGAAAAAAGAGAGAAAAGAGATAGAAACATAATAATAATTGCAGGAAAAGTAGTTTTATATAAAGAACGCAAAAACAAGTATATATACATAAAACAAGTATATATAAGTAAAAAAAAGATAAATCATTTAATATTAGCAGTGCTAAAGAGCAGAAGAAGCATTGAAAGCACGGTTTTTCTGAGTACCAGGATCCGGAGGTAACATGTTATTTTGCCGCTGTACACCTGCATGAAGAATTTTGTTAATCGCTTGTTTGCGTAATCTTAGGGAAAAATTCTTATTTTCAGATTCACTGGGTGAAAGAAGCTCTTCCATAGAGGGAGGGCCACGTGGCTGCCTGCAAGGTGCACCCTCTTTGCTTGGAGAAAAGACATTTTTGTGATATCCAGTTGCTGAGTTGGAGTTTGGAGTATATCCATTAGGAGTCTGACCATATCTATTTTTTTTAAAGCTATTATGATTTTGAGGAGTGTTTTGGAAATAGTAAGGAAAAAGTGAGTTCTTAATAGAGTGATTCTGGAACTCGATTGGAACAGAATACCCAGAGAAAGATCCATCGAATGAGTCATGGATTATTGGAGAATAAGAAAAAGTATGCTGTTCTTGTGTACAATAAGGAACAACGCCTTTGACAAACATATTAGGAGACACAGGAACCATATTTTTCACTTGTTTTTGCACACACGGATATTGTTGAGACGAAATCTGTGGTGCAAAAGACGAATCACCGTATAGGAACTGAGGATATTTCTCCTGAATCATCCTTTTAGGCTCTTCAAAACAACACTGATAAGGCGTGGAAGGCTCTGACACAGAATTCATAAGAATACTTTGTTGCTTGTATACAGGTAAACCAAGTCCTCGAGTTGTCCTGGGAGACAAAGTAGCTGTATGTGGATACATTGGAGCCTGAAGCAGGTTACCATAGACACTCCTAACAAGAAATACACAACCTTGTGCTGTTTTACATCAAGCATGTCTTTTTTATAAATATTTTGCGACTAAAAATACTATCAACCAAAAATACTTAATATAAAGAAATCCATACAGAACCATGTATTTTTTCATCCTCCTGACCCTCATGCCCGTGTTCTCCCTGCCTATCTGAACACGGTGTCGTACGCAAACCCGCTAAAAGATGAGCTCGAGGTGTATTTAAAGGAGCTAATGTAGGCGATGTATCTAGCCTAATAGTAGGCACAAGAGACAAATCTTTAACATTACGTGCACATTTAGAAGCAACATATCCAGGCGTTTTAGACGCAGAAACATTATTAGTAGCCATTGTATTATTAACCATCAAACTAGATTCTGGTGAAATAAGACATCCAGTGTCCATGAATGATAAAAATAACGATTAAAAATCCAGATATAAGTGTAAAAACAAGTAAAACGTGTAAAAACCGATAAGATTATATATATTTTATATAGATTTTCTTATGCAAAAATTCGACGTTTTTTCATAAAAATGATCTACATTATTTTCAGGGATTAACCGGGAAAAAAACGACAATATACCTAAAAAAAAGGGTTTTCTAAATAATTAAAACATATAAAACACATCAAATTAACAATAACGCAATTCAAAAATACTTTTCATGCTCTTTTATAGGCGTTTTGAAATTTTGACGATTAAAGTAGATTTTTCAAAGATAAAATAAAAAAATATGGCAAACAAGAAAAATATATATACACGTCTTTAGAACAAAAATATCTTATGCAGAATATGTATAGTGCAAATAGACACGCATTTCATGATGGATACTTGTAGATACTTGTAAAATGACTATGCTTCATATGAACAATAACAAGTGACCAATGTCACTAAAGCACAAAACTCTATACATATGCTTGATCATTCAAACAACCATATACACTGCCTATCAAGACGGCCCCTAAAGAGTAGCTCTTTCCAAAATCCCATATAGCTCCATATGACCCTATATAATCCTGTATAATCCCGTGTAGCCCCGTACAACCCATCCAGTCTCATATATTGCCGTATTATCCTCAATCCGGCTTTTTAATTTACAGAAATATCATGAATACTTTTTCCCGCTTATCCCTCGTGTCTCGTAATCGCTCTAAGCACGTCTTTTATACTCGTACCACTGGACCCTGTCTCGATTTCGGCCTGCCGTTTACGTTCTTCAATCGCTTTTGCCACATGACTCAAAAGCCGTGCTGCATACTGGCTCGACACTTGTCCAAATGATTCAATCGAGTACATCGTATGATACAGCTGGTCAACTTTAAATTCCAGCCCCCCTTCCACTGACTCAATCCATCCCCTCAATTCCGCATGCTTTGCCGGCGGCACCCATTTAACTTCTTTCGAGGGCAAAAATGCCCCTTCTACCATCTTATCCAAAACATTTTCGTCCCCCCCTTCTCCCTCCATGCTGTCCTTGTCCCCTTCTACTTTTTCTTCTTCTTTCCTTCTTTCCTCACTTTTTTCTTCACTTTTTTCTCCATGACATGACAAAAAAGACGCTTCAAGTCGGTTCCACCGCTCAATCTCCTCCTTCAATCTACTCCAAATAAATAAAAAATACCCCTGTAGCCATACATAATCCATACTTTTTCAATCTCGCTTCAAACTCTTTTATTTTCTTCCTATTTTCTACATTTCTTGGGTGCGGCTTTACTTTCCCCAAATTTCCTTCCTCCTAAAAAATACATCAACCCCACTCAAAAACAGCTTCCCCCTTACTTCACGACAATACCAACTTGCTGAAAGCCTGTTTTCTATCAAATCACTCAAAATCTCCTCTCCAATTTTCCGTGCTATATATACTCTTAGATTCCTCTTTTTTTTGCTAATTTCATACCCAACAACACTGCTTCTTTCCCTTCTTCTATTCCCCCTGTTTCATACATTTTCTGATCATCTAATGCCCGCTTTGCACACCAAACCAATAATTGCTTCATTCTTACTGCCTCCGGCAGGTCTTCCGATATATGCTTAAAAAAGCTTTCATGGCTAATACTTGGATGCGGCAAAGCTGCACATATTAGCACTTATTTTCCACGTATATATGCACCTATTAGGCCGTTGGAAAGGATAGAACTGGCCCGTTTTCCACGGAATCCAAGGCTGCTGCGCCTCCGTTGGCGAAGATCTCTATTTTTCTCAATAACCGGCGTATCTGAGACCGGAAGCGCTACAAAGCTGTCGGTTGTATGGGATGTATGCGTGGAAAAATTGAGCAGAGTATCGGCAGAAAGATGTGATGCATGCAATGGCTGGGACGGTGGCCGAGTGTCGGGTAATGCGCGCATACATACGGACAATGAGGCCTGAAAAAGCATCAGAAGAGCCCTAGATGCATGCAGAACACACGTCTGTGCTGTTTTCCTTTGTATGACGCGTGGATCCCGCTTTTTGGCCGGTTTCTGGGCGCCGTGTACGGACATACTGAAACCCCGAGTCTTCTTCGTGGATTGCTAATCAGAGTAAGAAACTGCTGGTAAAAAAGGCCTCCTACGGGACTTTGACTGTGGTTCTTGTCAGAAAAAGATAGATATATACATGCTTCTTACACGCTGAGTGTCCTGTAAAGTCCGGCAGAATCCTGTAGTGTCAAGAGTACTCTTTGAAGGCATCCCAAATATGTGCAATAATGCACGTTAAAGAGTGTATTTGAGACGTGTATACACGTTTAATGACTGGGATTGATAAAGTTTTATGCTGTTTAATAGACAATACGGCTTATTTGAGAGTATACACCAGTGCTTTTAAACGATCGTGTTTATGGAGGTCACCGGGGCGACGAGAAGAAAAAGAAGAGTCAAGAGGGAGAGGCCGAATAAGCAGAAAAATGGTATCTGAGGAGATAATCCAAGAGCCAAGAATGTAAATAGTAGAACAGAGGTGTTTGTGCTGTATTTTTCTTTCAAAGATGAAAATGTGTTGCAATGAGCCGAGTAAGTGAATAGTGGAATAGAAAAGAAAAAATGAGCTCTAGAGGCGAATTTTGGAGACGTATGTATGGATTATCCGAGCATGAAATGCTTTAAAAGTACAGTGTGAGTAATTGTCGTGGTTTCCAAGTAAGAAAACAGTATAAAAAAACATGAAAATTGCCAAGTTGCTGTTTATTTTAACGATGGATTATTCCGTCTTTAGAAGACTGTTTAACGGAGTTTTCCTTATTAAAATAGAGACAATTTGTCAAAATGTAAAGAGAGTGATTTGAAAAATAGAACTGTCAAATATCTTAACAGATAATTGCCCATAAACAACAAAAAAAGTAGAACCAACACGGCTACCTGTAGTATTTTGTAGTAATCCATGGAATCTTAGAAACAAGTGCGTTTCGAGGTTTCCCACGAACATCAACAGTCACTTGGGTATCTTTTTTATGATAACCCGTCTTAATATAGCCCATAGCAATATTTTTCCCAAGAGAAGGAGAAGGACATCCCGATGTCACATGTCCAATCTTCTCTGAACCATCAGCAGAAAGAATAGAGGCACCGTCTATAGTTATTAGGAATTAATACAAGAAAATAAACGAGATGCTCTACGTCTTGCAGGGGCACCTTTAACAACCAAACCAACTCTTTTGTGCTGAACGCCTTCACGCAATTGTTTTAGAATCCGCAGATCCCCCGGAAACCCACCCTCTTCACGTCTTCGTTTCCCAATAATCCATGAAAGGCTCGCTTCGACCGGTGTCACCATATGGTCGATATCCGTGCCGTATAAACACATGCCGGCTTCAAAATATCAATAAATGTCCTAGAAAGAATCTAAAGATATCATCTAACCCTCTAAACGAAGAGAATCTCGAGCACCAAGTCCAGCTAATCGCAATGCATCACTTGTACGAAGAAACGCCCTTAATACTGAAACAGCATGTTTTGATGGAATAGAAATCTACTAAGCGTTATTCTAGAGACATGTCTGGTTCAAGTAATCACTTCAAAGCCATCTTCTCCTGTATAACCTGTTCGTGAAACATATGTATCAACTCCGGCAACTTTAGCTGAGACAAAACCACCAAATTTGACTGTTGAAAGATCATAATGGGTATGTGTTTGCAAAATACTGGCTGACAATGGCCCTTAACCAAACATTCAATCAACGTTAGTGCACGTTACACTAGACAAACCTTGAAGTGCCAGCAATGCCGCTTCTGTACGCTCTTCAACTTTTACATGTGTATTGTCCCAAGCACACAGATGATCTGCAAAATATTTGATATTTTTTGAACGTGTAGCTGCGTTTGTAACAAGATAAAACACATTATCTTCATGCCGATACACCATCAAGTCATCTTCAATTCCTCCATCAGTATTAAGTAAAACTGATAATACGGACGTCCCAAGTGGCAACTGCTGGATATCTGAAGGAGTCAATGATTCAAGAAAAGGTGCAGCCTGTGACCCAGAGACTCTAAATATCTATCAATACATTTTTTTCAAAATAAAAACACAGCAAACAGCTGAGCCGCCGTGAACTGGATTCATTGATTTACCTGAGCTGTAACTAAGCCATTTAGTATGTATTGACTGAGAAAACAAATAAATATACCATATGCGATACATCAAAAACTGCAGCTTTTGAACGAACATGAAGATGAGACTCTAAAATACTCTGATCTGCATAGAAAAGAGGCATCCAAAACCCTGCAAATTCAGTCATCTTTGCGCCATATTCTATATGTAAATCATATAATGGTGTTTTGTGATGTCTATTTAAAGAGATATATCTCTTAAAAAACGGCGAAAAAACACAAGAAAAACGGAGAAAACGTAATGGAATGATAGAATGTGTTAAATGATGCATTATTTGACAATTCTAAGCCCATTTAAGAGTATTTATAATCCATAAGATGCTTTCAGGAGATTGTCGTTAATCGACAGTTGGATCGGTGCAATTGAAAATGGCTTTTGAAAAATGAGGATTGAAAGAAAAGTGCAAAATAATACATATAAATACATAAAACTTAAACTAAGCACTTACAAGTAGACATACAGTTGAAAAGGATATTTCCATACGTCCTTTAAGGTGACTGCCCGTGGAAACAATATATGCAAGCAAAAGAGAATATTGTTAATGCAACAAAACTAAAAGTTTTAAAATGAGCATGTTGTTTAAGTCAAGACCAATACACAGCTCTTTTTTAAAACAGCACTATACCAGAAAAAACAGAGTAGACTTAGAAGTAGCATTATAAACATCGTTTAAAAATTAGAAAAGCTTAAGAATGGTAACTACAAGTCATCCATGAAATTTCTCGTTGAACATCAGCAAATGTTTCGTATGGAATATATGAAATTCCTCGTTCAAGACAATATTTCTCAAGAGATAAACCCTTTCGAGCAAATAAAATATCTACATCCTTAACAACTGAAAAATCCGAAACTCCATCCCCAATAAACACAATTCGTGGTGTCCTATCACGCCCCATAGCATTACCTGACTCTGATCCACATGATAATCTGCTTACAGCCATACACTTGCGAATTGAAGCAGCTTTATCGTGTCCAAGAGGTGTTTCATCACACCAAATAGGCTCCCAATGACCTTCTGGCGTTATATTTACATTATTCGAAATAATTTCTATCTGTTCTGCAATCTCAGGACCGATAAACTTTGACAATGCAGCTAAAAGCAAAGGCCGTAATCCAGATGAAATAATTCTAAATGAAATACCATTACACATGCAAAATTCTAAGAAATTACGAAATCCTGGATCAATTTCAAGGTTTGGAAGAACCCATGCAATACTCTGTGCTAAAGAAAGTCTCAATTTCCCCCATAATTCCTCAGAAACATCACGAAACGAACATTCTCCTCGTGCAAGCGATGCTTCTAACGCTGCACGTCTTTCCGGGCCACAACCGTACTTGTCAAATAAAAGATGACCTGTATCTTGCATAACAATGGTTCTATAAATTGTATTAATAAAATATCAAAAACTATTGCAAAAATTGCTGTATAAATTGCTGTTTAATTATTATATATATTATTGTATAAATTGTTTTGATAATAATTAAAACCCTCATAGTAACATTCATACAACAATTTTCTAGCATTGCACGTACCCATCAAAATCTGAAAAAATATATAAATCTTGCAAGTTTATACGGAAATCTGCACTATACGTCTCACTGATTGCTGTTGAACTCACTACAGGATCCGTTGCACGTTCTACTGAAAGCTCCATCCTTAACCCGTGTATATAAGTGCTAAAAACAAACTATATACACCAAAACTATTTGTATGCAACGTATATGTGTAAAAACTTAAATATATGTGTAAAAGTACTCAGTATATGCGTCTGGATATCAAGCTGTATGCGTTATTGGGTTTGCGTAGATATATCACTGCTCCAATCTCTAGCTTAAAATTAGAATATATACACCCAAACTCCACTATAATGCGTTGTAATTCGATTATATGCTTTATATATGCGCTATAATGCGCTCTATATGCGCATACGTTTGATCCTCAATATCTTTTCTCTGCTTTTTTTATAATCGCTATATATCCAACAAAAATAGCCCCAAACTCGTTGCTTAGTTACAATATTAGTCTATTATCGTTTTAATTCATTTTTATGCAATCGTTGTATTATCGATAGAACATAGTGTGAATATAAATATATAAGTTGAGTATTCAGAAATGAAAAACAAAAACAACAGTATTGCACAAAAAAAGAACAGTAGAATGTCTGTAATAGCTTCCAATATGTATATGCAATAATTCATTGTGTTTAGTGACTCAAAAAAATAGGATATAAAAATGTATTAGGGTACCTCGATGTCATGGTAACTGTTGCCAAGGTAACCACTGCCAGAGTAAGTTCATGAGGTAGAAGAAATATAGGAAAGTATTAAGTGTATTGTATAAAAACCATTGGAAAATATAAAATAGTAAAATACGAACCAGTGCCATGCTTCAACAGTATCAAGTATTGCCATACCATGTGACCTGTATTGATCTACTGCCAAGCAATCGAGGTGCAAAAATAAAAAAAACAAATTGACACAGAGAACTTTGTTTTTGAAGAACTTTATGATATCTAGGCACACCAAGACATGCCACAATATCTTAGTACAATTTTCAAGAATAGATCACGATCACGCTTCAGTTAAATAAGTTTTTGAAAGCTGATCAAATAAAGTTGATTGATGTGACGTTGATACAACCCATGGATGTGAGGGATGATGAAGTGTTAGTAACCTGACAAGATAAGAATAGCTTAAAAATATAATACAAAAACATACTCTATATAATTCGTAGCATCGTTGCCCAAAAGTGTTGCAGCAACCACTGCATTTGCAAGTGCATCTCCATCATTTGGAGAAAGCTCCAATGCTTGCTTAAGTGTTTCAGCCGCATCAGTAGCACGGCCAAGAAGCAATTCAGTCACTGCTTGCCCTGTGAGCATAGTAGAACTCGGAACTGTCTGTGCCAAGTCTTCATAAATATAAAAAGCATTGAGAATACGCTGTCCACCCTATATTGCTATTAATAAGCAACTAACATATGTATATTATATTACCCTATACATATCAACCCATGCTTCTGCAAGTTGCATTACGAGATCATCTTTTGCCCATGCTTTAGCCACATCAATCTCTCGTTGAGCCGCCTCTAAACAAGACTCTGATAGCGACATTTGTACCGCCAATGCAACTCTAAACCAGTATTAGCCAAATAGATAAATATAACAGTGCAGAAGCATAGCCAATGTATATTTAAAATAAAACAAAAATATAATAGAAATATAATTAGAAACACTAGAAAAATGTTATAAAAATATGGCTATTAAACAACTTTTCTAAATAGCTTCTATGCACTTAAAAATTAACTTACGCTTCGACATGTGTGCAACGACCAAGTACAGTACGTGCTTCATCAACCCGTCCTGCACAAAAAAGTGCTGCAGCCGCAAGAATATGAACTGTAGTAGCAGATGGATCTGAATCCGACACATCTAATGCATCTATAGACGCGCAAATTTCATCTATACCATCCGGATCTCCTTCTAATGTACGTGCCCATCCTCGTAACGCTATCAACGCTGGTGATGTAGCATCACGTAATTCCCATAACAATTCACTTGCACCACCTGATAAGCACTTTGCACGCCCTTTTAATACATGCAAAGCCAAGTCTAAAGTAGTAGCAGTTGATGCATCGTCAAAATTTTCGTTTGTAGGATTATCTATAACTTTATTTGTAGTTTCATCAAGTAATCGAGTATAACAGCCCTGATATAGGTGATTTCTGGCTTCAATGAGCTCTAAAAGAGTTATTTAACGTCTATTTGTGCACAAATGGCCACCTTCTGTTTCTTCAAACATCTGTCAAAAGTATTGAAAAAAAACACTAAGAACAATAAAAAAGTACTAGAAAAGTGCTGAAAAAGTGCTGAAAAAAGGTATTTATATAAAAAAAACTAAAAAATATTAAAAATTTATCAAAAATATAACAAAATACCGAAAAAAATAATGAATTAATCAATAAAATGATAAAAAAATGTTTCAATGACGTTGAAAGAATGATCGGCAATTTTTAAGTTCAAACGACAGACATGTGCCCTGAGAAACAGTGAAATTTAAAATACTTGTAAAAAACATGATTAAGAAATAAAGATATTTATATAAATATAAACAAGTATATAAAATATTTTTTCATTAATAAATATATATATTTTTATGAAATTGTATCCAAAAATATTAAAAGTATTTTTATAAATGTTGTAAATTTAAAAAAATAATAAAATAATTAATAACATGCTCTTGCATGAGAAGATATAAGAATACCAAAGGCTGATTATTCTAAAAGTTTTTCAATTTGAGAAGAAATTGTATCAGGCCTTGTTATTGACGAATAACGAGAGGCAACCTAAAGCAATTTAGATTTAATTGAATAATAAACATAAAAAATTACATTCCCATTCCTATCAATAAGGAATTTTTCAAAGTTCCATTTTATTCGAGACAAACCAAGACAACCACCCCTAATCATATAAAAAAAAGCCAAAATATAAAAAAATTACTTTTGTTTTTTAAGGAACAGATAAAGAGGGTGAGAATTAGGGCCATTGACATCAATTTTGTCCATAATTGGGAACGTAATGTTATATGTCTCTGAACAAAATCGAGTAATTTCTATATATATAATCAGATTTTTCAAAATACAAAGTCTTAATGATATACCCTCATATGACCCTGGTTCCTGGCTGCCTTATAGGAAGTTAATAGTACAGATCAAAATAGATTCTATTTCTAACCAAACTGATTACATGGAAATCCAATTACTAACTAGATAACTTATTAACAATAGATTATAAAATAAAAGTAGTATACAAAACCAGAATCTTTATACTTCTGATAAAGTTTCTCAAGTTCAGAATATTGCCTAAAATACAATGAATAAAGAGATAAAAAAATATTATTTTTACGGTGTAAATCTACACTAAAAAATAAAATATTAACACACTATTAGATACATCCAATTCTAATATATAATACCTTAGATGCTACATTCCTATAGATATAATTATTTTTTCATTAAATAAGAATAAAGATAACAAACACAATTAAAACAACAGTGTTTTTTAGTTTACTGAAATCATATGGTTCATTGTTAATCGTAGGTTTAAAATCATAGAAGTTAACAAGATCCATTAAAGAAAATAAATAAAATGTATAACTTTAGAATATTAAAGTATTCTAGAAATACTTGGTTTCAAAAGTTATATGCAAATCTTTTAGGGTTATTAAAATTAAGACCTAGAACATCTTAATTATAAAATATTGACGTTTAAGTTTTAGTGTGCATGTAAATCTACGAAAATTTCCATAATTTTAAAATTTTGATCCTATTAAAAATTATGTCTATTTTAAATGTATTGTTAAGATACCATTAAATAATTAACCAATACTAAACATTATATCTAAATATCATATTTGAACATTATATTCAAATAAATACTTTTTTAATCCTAATAAATACTGAATTTCTTTAAAGCCCTAAAATGTTTTTACTTATTATTTTTAAAAAAAATCCTATAAATGTTTTAGTTGTTTTTTAGTTTTGGGTATAAAAATAAAGATTAATAAATAAAAAATATCACGTCTTTTCAAGTTTAAATAACTAGTTGAAACTGATTCAATTTAAAATCATTGATAAACCATTCAACACAATTTCTTTTTAATACTCTTAATATGAAATTGAACGTATAAATGAAAACAAAACTTGAGCATTTTTAAGAAAATAATAAATCTACTGTGTAGTTCTTCAAAATGAATATTATATTTAAATTCGTAAATATAAATAAGAAAATCATATATTTTAAAATATAAAAAATTGATTTCTATTCAAAAATTTATTTGCTTTGGCGTTTCTGTATTTTCGCTTATATCTATCTAAATTATAAAATTATTAAGAATTTTATCAAAAAATTTGCACAATACTTACATTAGAAATGAAAAATAATCAGAAAACTAGCCATTTCCGAAAATTAAACAAAAAGTTAATGTTTGTAAAATAAATTTAACTTGTTTAATTTTTTACTAATAGACAATTTTATCCACTTTTGATAAAGTGCAAATATACTTTGCAGTTTTTTATATATAAAAATGTCTTTTAACTTGGTATCTCGTAAAAAAAATTGCTCTCCTTTTTAAAGCATTAGGACTACATGAAACTGTACCTCTTTTAAACGCCTTTTTATTTAATTCTCAACTCTTTGCATACAAATTTTATACTTGTTCATTTTAAACACTTTTAACCGTAGAAAAACAACATCCTTAAAATAGACTGCTCTAGTCATAGATCCATGTATAAATCCAACATTACTGTTAATCTATTTCTCAAAAACACTCTTAACCCTAAAATCTGTACTCAAGATCACCATACTTTCATAGACTATCACTATATTTCCAATAATACATTCATCATTCAGACTTTCATAATTGTTTCCTTTTCAATACATCCATTTTCACAAATATCCCCATATCTACCAGTATAATATAAAAAATAAACAATACATTACTGTAATATTCTTCATCAATAAGTCCCAAATCCCTCAGTACTAAATCCCATCTTTTCTACGACATAGTTCCTCCCTTGTTATATATCATTTTCACTTGATTTCCATCTAGTATTCCAATCATGTCTTTTTTATAATATCAACCTGTTTAAGCCCCATTATTTAAGATTCTTCAATATATTTTGTATATCTGTCCCACTGAATCCTTTCAAATACAGCGTATATAGTATATACTATGTATATATACTGTATACACACAACATGCATTATATACACTGTACACACTGTATAGACTATATGTACTGTATATATACATAATCCCCACAGAAACTATACTTTTGTATATTTTTATACTTTGCACAAATTTTCCCCATATATATGCGTTTTTCAGCCCCAAATACAATGCTGACTATGCCCTTCCAAGCACACATAAACCACATTTTGCTCAAATACTCTGCATAAAATACCTCTGATGCCTTTTTATCCTCATATTCCACCTGTTTGCTGCATATATGCGCACTGTATACACACTATATGCATTGTATACGCTATATGCACTGTATACACAGCATATATGCGTTATACAGTATATATATGCGCTATATATGCATTATATATGCGTGTATATGCGTGTATATGCACCTCCTAACCCCCACACAAACCCCCAACGATACTCTGCTAATGATACACGCGCCTCCAATCGTTGCCCGTCTTTTCGAAAAGTTTCCCTGCATACAATACCCATCTCTCCAAGTAAATTCCCCTATTGACACTTCTCGTCACCACTTATTTGTTGCATACGAGCCACATACACCCCATGGTGCTCCTTCATACGATCTCGAGTCTCTGCGCTGGCAAACCTTTCTACTGCTTACTGGTATTCCACATATTGTTCTTTCTGCATCACCGCATGCTTCTCCTTCTGGCACACTGCCTTTTTTCGTTGCAGCTAGCAATACTCAGAATACTCAGTCTATATTACAAGCAAATATACATGAGACAGAAAAAAACAGCGCATATAACCCGATATATAACGCATATAATCCGTCAAATGAGGCACTGAATGGTGCATCTGTGCCGTCTGCTGCGCCTGCAGACACTGGCAGCGCATCCTGCACTGCTGGAGCTGCAAACAGCCCGCATTCTGCAGTATATGCGCTCCCGTCTGCCGAAGGACGTCTATGGCTTGCACGTCATGGTGCAGAG
Organism: Pneumocystis jirovecii RU7; assembly: GCF_001477535.1. NCBI lineage: Eukaryota > Fungi > Ascomycota > Pneumocystomycetes > Pneumocystales > Pneumocystaceae > Pneumocystis > Pneumocystis jirovecii. The sequence goes on from NW_017264792.1 coordinate 62,927, forward strand.
TTACATCCATTTGCAGGAAATACAGCATTGGCTGCAGATGCAGACAGTTACTTATCACTTATTGAAAATGTGCTTTATGACGCATGGGTAAGTTGAATAAGTGTTGTTCTAAGCAGAGCATGTATGCTCGCTATATATACTATGTACACTGTAGGAAGAGTATATACAGTATATAAAGCATATATAGTATATACAGTGCATACAGTAGATATAGTGCATACAGTATATGCTGTACATACAGTGTGTAATGTGCATAGAATGTATATATGTGTAATATGTATATACACTGTATATCTGTATGTATTTGTATAGCAGTATATAGCTGTATATATATGTATATATATAGCACTGTATATAGATATATAGTACAGTGTCTCTGAAGCGTTGGCAGTGGAAATGTGTTTGACGAGAGAGTATACGCGGAAAATAGCAAACATATGCATTGGTGATGAGATATATCAATATATACTAATATATATCGATGGAATATATGTTGATGTATATTTATAAAGCTTAAAGAGCGTAGAAACAACACGAAAAATATACATGAAATGAAGAGAAAACAGGAATAACATGCTTGATAGTTATATACATGTTTTATGGAGCGAGAAAACTTTGAAAAAGTGGGGGGTCCGCGGTATGTTACAGGAGCATGGCCATTGCGTGGAATCCTCAAGTGGCAGCTTAGCAGACAAATTAAAAAGCGTCTCTCGGGCAGACAAAAAACAGGCCTTTTAAATACACGAGAAGTAGTGGATTTTGGACGGAAAATGCACTGTTAATACAGACTAGATTTATGCAGATGCGTCTCATGCGCTTTCGGCACTTGCAATGCGTCTTGGTCAAGATACATGGTTTTTTGGTGCAGAGTAAGAACCAAGTGTTTTTAAATAGGACAAGTCCTTTACCTGGGTCTAAATGTCTCTATAATGCAAAATAACAGACCCGGTGTGTAGGACTGTATAGCAGTCGACTGGCATTGCTACGAGTGTATCGGTGTATACAAGCTAACAAGTTGCTATAGAAACCCGACCTTTATCGATGCAACACTGTTTGCCTATACATATCTCGTGCTGTCGACGCAATTGCCCGACAATACACTGATGTGCGCGCTTAAGAAACACACGAACCTTGTTAACCATGCATCACGTCTTTGGGAACACTGCTATGCTGGCAATTAAAATCAATCAAAATACTGTCGAGCAAAAAACACTATATCTTCAACATTCATTGTAGTGTTGAATGTATCGTTTCATTATTTTAGCATTGTTTTAATACTATTCTACCACTCCTTTAGAAGACTGTTTCCTGCTATATTTATACATCATATATCACTATTCGAGCAAATAGCACATGTATTTTTATATTTTATACACGTATATAGGCTCAAAAGACAAACAATATAGACATTAGATCCAAAAGATATATATTATACATATATAGTGCCCAACATCATACCCCATATATAATACCTATACTGCACCACTTATCCCGTTTAAAAAACAAGTGCTGCTCCTTTAGTTTTTTTATCACCGCCAAGCTTTTTCTATCAGCCAAATACTTATTTATGTATATTTTACCTCAAAATGTTTGCAGCGTTTCAGCGGCACCTGTGTTTTATGTTTGCAGACGGTACATTCAAGCTTGAGAACCACTTTTTTCGTTGTTTTTGCCTAGAAATGTCACAAAGCCCTGGAACCTCCCAAAACCTACTTTTTTCCGGAAAATTTGCTTCGTCTGTCCACCGTATCCCCGCTGCTTGCGGTCATACCGCCGCTTCCCCTGCGCGTACAGAGAGTCCTTGCCCTTCTTGTACTGCGTCACCTTGTGCTGCGTGTGTCGCCGGCATTCTTTGCCCTTACAAAACGTCCTCCTAAGCTTTGGGATATTCACCTGTCTGTGTCAGCCGCTGCGCCGTTGCTCTGCCGACTCACCATTTGCTGTGTCGCTCACGGTGTACCGAAAAACCCGTCACCACAGACGAGCGCCGTGTCACGTGATTCACACAGAGGTCACGTGGAATCACACCAAAGCACGTGACTTAAAGTGTATTTCACGTGACACCACATAGATCACGTGACTTTATACATGAATCACGTGATCTGCAAAGGGTTCACGTGACATTCACGTGGGCACTATTTGGGCGGTGGCGGCGTCGGAGCCGGCATGGACGAGTCGGCCCAGGCAGAGCGGCGCAGCGACGGCGAAGAAGGCGGCGCAGAGACGCGTATACGGCGGATTCTGAGCGATGCATTCGACCACTTGTCCTCGTACGACCCGCTAAGCATGCGGGAGGGCCAGCGCAGCATTGAGGAGCTCATGGCTGAGCTGTGCTTGGGAGGACAGCCCGGACTACACGAGTTTTGCCGGCTGCAGGACGGGTTTGAGCTTAACGGCACATACAGAAGCGGTAGAGGGTTAGGGCTGATGGTTCTAGTTGCAACACAGCTAATTGCGTGTCTTGAGCGGCTGCTTGGGAAGGAGACAAGTATGTGGCGCATGCAGCGCATATATGACGCATGTCACATATATAGTGCATACACAACGCATACATAACGCATACATAACGCATATAATGCATATAATGCATACAAGGCGCATACAGGACGTGTAGTGCATGCTGTGTGCATTGTGGTGCATATTGGGAGTGCTATATATACTGTATATATGTATATGCTGCATGCATTATTATACATATATACTATGACTGTATATTGTATACAGCGCAGAGTGTGCAGTGTACACAGTATATATGTATATACTGTATGCATACTGTATACACTGTATGTACTGTATATATTGTATATATACACTTTAGCACAATACACCCGCTGGACTGTCTATACAGAGAATATACAGGGAATTGTTGTGTATACATACACAAACAGTGCAGATGGCGTATATTGTTGTTTTGGAGACATATTCTGCATATTTGGGAGCAAATGCTTATATTGGCTTTAGGTCGTGCAGTTTCATCACATATATGTCATACGCTGGAACTGCTGCAAGGAAGTCTGCTTTTGCACCCAGCATCACGGAGCCTTTTTACACGTCATATTAATATGAATGTATGGTTTGCGGAAAAAGGGTTGTATTAATATTTTATAGATTCTACTTGATCTCCTTGAGCCGCAATTGGAGCCAGATGTGCATATTGCAACGCTTGCAACACTGGTGGCGGCATTAGTTGATCGGTGGGATAATGTTCGGGTAGAATATGGCTCTGTCTATGCAAAATTGTAAATGTGTGCTAGGTATTTGAGTCATTGGACGGTTTAGCATCAGTGGCATCTCTTATGAAATCCAAAAATTCGTCGCAAAAAGTCAAGTATGGCCAATCCATGCTTATGTCCGGTTGTTTATTATCCATTCAGGTTTAAAATTGCAGAATTTCTTTATTTTTATCTTATTCCGGAGCCCGTATTTTCTGGGCCTATAACGAATAAAAAGCTTGATATACGCCGCTCCACCGAGGAAAAAGAATCAATGCTTGCAAAATACCTACATAACGTACGCAATCTTGTAAAGGACTTACAAGAACTTACGCCTTTTGGAAAATTATGAGTTTTTGGGATTGCAAATATATCAAATTAAAATAAAAACCAAGTTCATTTCGCATAAGGCACTTAACACTAGTATCATAGAATGCATAATGAGTTGATATTATTCCTAGCTTATTCTGTAATAAGCAGACATGGTGTTATTTATACTGATTTTTTGCAGGGTTATTCTGAAGAGTATATCTTAAGAGCCTAATCTTGTGGCAATATATTTTTGGGAACCTTTCTTAATGTAGAACCAGGCTAAAGAATATATGGTTTATGATATTATTTACTTTTAAAAGTCGTATCCTTATATGCGTTAAGTATATTGGATGCCTTTTCTTCCTTTTGCTTTTCAAAAAATTCACGAATAGCATCTTCTGTAACAACCTTTCCTTCTTCTGCATACGGTCGTAGGAATTTACTTAATGCATTTTTTATATGATTATATGCAATAATACCCTCGATTGCTTGGACCCGAGGAAGAGTATTTAACACTCGAATACCGGCATTCATTAAGCTTTCAGCTATTGGCAGAGTTAAGGAATATATACATATATAAATCTTGTTTACCATCATCTTCGTCTTCTGGCGGTTGATATGTTTCCTCTTCAGCTAGCAACACAGGATTTTTTCCCATTAAAGAGAGACACTACTAAGTTCAATACTTCTATAAAAGTCGGTTTACGAATTTACTTGGACACAATGACACATATAAAGCCTAAAGTCTTTTGAAAGAAAAAGAGATATATCTTCTTCAGGGCCTGATGGTAAGGCTTCCCAAGAACAAGATATTAAAGTATAGTCTTGTGTTTTAAATTTTTTTGCTGGAAATTTAATCGAATCATTGTCGTTCATTTCTCGTTTTCTATTTTCCCAAGATTCACTTGAATTTTGTGTTTCAAAATTCCGATCAACATTAATTGTTGTATTCAATATGTCCCTTTGTGCTTTGTCTTCACTGTACTCCTTCTCATTCTTATTCCATTGGAATCCTTTTACATTTACATATCTTTTTAGCCATGACTCTTTTTTTACACATGTTCGACAGATAAATAAGTCAGAGTCTTCATCATTTGGAATGCTTTCTATTCCTATGCATTGGTCATGAAACCAGTCTTCACAAAGAAGACATTGAAACATTGTACGCTGGTCGGTTGCAGGATCATATTCAATATTACACCTTATAAATAGTTATTCAAGTGAGAAATACAAGAAAAGCAGGAAAATAGCATACCAGCAGAATCTCCCTTCAAAATTATGATTATATTGATTATCAGTATCAATAGGCGACCATTCTTTACGGATCTTGCACATCTCTGTTCCAAGTCTATCAGTTCCACAATCACAACGGAAATCACGCTTGCAAAAAAGCTCAATGAGTTCATGTTCTTGAAAATAATCAAAAAATATTTTAATAATGTTTCAATTTAACCACCTCCATGGCATTGAATACTACAAGAATAACAAATACCGCCTTTTTGAAGCTCTTTTTTTGCTGGAGAACATGTTTTACAAATATACAGAGGCTGGCGAAGACGACGATCGTATGTACAGTGATCAAAATTGTATGGTAAACTTTCTCTGGCTTCTTCTTCCCTGTATTAATATTAAAATCAATAAATATTAGAAAAATAGGCAAAAATCAGTATTTTTGAAGCGGAAAAACGCACAATTGAGATTGTTCCTCAATGTAATCAAGAAGACTCATTTCAGAGCCTATTTGAGAGTCCTGATCAGTATTTCTATCTGTTTCTTTTTCTAACATCTTAGCCTTTTCAAAAAGCACGTTCGAGCGTGAATCGTGTCAACGTCAGTTTTTATTATTATAAAGAAAAATATTCATTTTAGACTTAAAAATAAAGAAAAAGTACATATTTTGAAATAGAAACAGTACTTTATTCAATATTTTTAAGATGGTATGTTTTTTCTACAAAAAAATCCGCTTTTTCTGATAAAAAATAAGTCAAGTAAACGTACACGAAATGATTCAGAAATACCTGTATCAAATGATGACTCAATGAATGCATTTCCCTCTTCTTTGCCTCCAAGCAGTCCTCCAATGCTAAGTGGACTTGATATTTCTGAAAACGAGGCTTTAATTGATGATATGATTGATGATTTAGATGAAGCAGCTGAAGAAGAAGATGGAGAAGATCTTTTTGGAGAAAATATGGAACGGTATGTGCTTCATAGGCCTTGGAATAAGGTCTTATTATAGACTATAAGAATCTTATATCTTTGTTAAGAGATTACATGGAAAATTTGGAACTTGATCAATATGATATTGAGGAACTAGATGATGAGGGAGAATATGAAGCAATGGACCCAGCATTGCGTAGACAAGTCGAAGCTAAGCTCAGAAGACGTGACAAAGAGCTTGAACGTGCAAAGGGAATACATAAAACTGCAGCATTTCTTCAAGACGGTAGTATAATTTATGTAAATGATTTAATTTTAATATAATTAAAGATGATGATGATCCACTTGATTTTTCTGTGATACGTAGGCGTAGACGTTACTATGATGATCGTCAGGATGACATGAATGAGGAACTTGTTGATGAAGAGCTTACTTTAGATGCACTTCTAGATATTAAAGCAGATTCAATGAGCGAATGGGTATTGATGGAACCAGTACAGCGAGCGATTTCACGTGAATTCAGAGCTTTTCTTCTCGAATATACTGATAGCAAAGGCATATCAGTCTATGGTAACCGTATTCGAACTCTTGGAGAAATGAATTCAGAAAGTCTTGAAATCAATTATACACATCTTTCGGAGTCCAAAGCAGTATTAGCGTATTTTCTTGTCCATTCGCCTTTTGAAGTTCTTTCTGTATTTGATAGAGTGGCTATGGAAGCAACTCTTTTGCATTATCCTGATTATAAGCGTATCCATAGTGAAATTCATGTTCGTATTATAGGATTACCTAAAACCTTTAAACTTGGGGAATTACGACAAGCACATCTTAATTGTCTTATCAAAGTTTCGGGTGTAGTAACTCGACGTACAGGTGTATTTCCTCAACTTAAATATGTTAAATTTAATTGTCAAAAATGTGGAATTATCCTCGGTCCATTTTCTCAAGATAGTAACATGGAAATAAAAATAGGATTTTGCCACAACTGTCAAAGTAAAGGACCTTTCTCTTTAAATTCAGAGAAAACAATATATAGGAATTATCAAAAAATGACATTACAAGAAAGCCCTGGAACTATTTCTCCAGGTCGTTTACCACGTCATAGAGAAATTATTCTTCTATGGGATTTAATTGATAGTGCAAAACCGGGCGAAGAAATTGAAGTTACAGGGGTTTATAGGAATAATTTCGATGCATCATTAAACGTAAAAAATGGATTTCCTGTTTTTGCTACAATTATTGAAGCTAATCATATCAATAAAATGTATGATCAGTTTTCTGCATTTAATTTAACAGAAGAAGATGAAAAAGCTGTTAAACAGTTATCTAAAACTGAAAATATAGATAAAAGAGTAATATTTTGTTGTTTTTTTATATTTTGTTTAATAATACTAGATTATTGCATCTATTGCGCCTTCTATTTATGGGCATCATGATATAAAACAAGCAATTGCATGTTCTTTATTTGGTGGTGTGCCAAAAGATATAAATGGTAAACATAGTATTCGTGGAGATATCAATGTGCTTTTGCTAGGTGATCCTGGTACTGCAAAATCTCAGTTTTTAAAATATGTTGAAAAAATAGCACATAGAGCAGTATTTGCAACAGGCCAAGGAGCAAGTGCTGTTGGTTTAACTGCTAGTGTAAGAAAAGACCCAGTAACAGGAGAATGGACTTTAGAGGGTGGAGCATTGGTCCTTGCAGATAGAGGTGTTTGCTTAATCGACGAGTTTGATAAAATGAACGACAAAGATAGGTGATTAAAATTTATGTTATTTTAATTTATTTACTCTGTCGAAGAACATCAATTCATGAAGCTATGGAACAGCAGTCTATTTCAATTTCTAAAGCAGGAATTGTAACAACACTTCAAGCACGATGCGCAATACTAGCAGCTGCAAATCCTATAGGTGGTAGATATAATACAACAATACCTTTTAGTCAAAATGTTGAACTTACAGAGCCGATATTATCTCGGTTTGATATTTTAAATGTTGTAAAAGATACAGTAGATCCAGAAGGAGACGAAAGATTAGCAAAATTTGTCATCGGATCCCATCTAAAAAGTCATCCTCATTACAATTCTACTACAAATTTGACTCATTCTGAACAATCTAAAGACTCAATTGAGCCAATACCTCAGGATTTATTACGAAAATATATAATATACGCTAGAGAACGCGTGCATCCAAAACTTCATCAGATGGATCAAGATAAAATTTCCAAATTATATAGCGATATGAGACGAGAATCCTTAGCAACCGGATCATATCCTATTACTGTACGCCATTTAGAATCAATTATTCGAATAAGCGAAGCGGTAACAATCCTTTCAAACCCCATTCTTATTGTTTATTTATTTAGTTTGCTAAAATGCATCTTTCCGAATATGTTAAAACACAACATATTGATTCTGCTATTAAAGTAATTGTTGATTCTTTTATTAGTGCTCAAAAATTAAGTGTTAAAAAATCATTGTCAAGAGGTAATCTTTGCTATTATATAATTTTCTATAAATCTAATGCAAACAAAGCATTTGCTAAATATACATTGCCCAAAAGCAACCGAATACCTATCAAAGCTTGATACTTAATTATCATTTGCATTACAATTAACCATCTTCTCATTTTTATTCTTTACTTTTTTGCATAATTAACATATAAAGAATTACACTTATTTCTTGGTATTTGGAACTAGTTTTATCTTTTTTAAATATATTTATTGTAAAAAATATCAACTTATCTCGCCCACCGTATAAGCTTCTTAATCATCTTAAATCATGGAAGAGAATCCAGAAAGACTTTTGATTAAGCAAGGAGCAGAGTCTTTAACATATAAAACATTGTTTCTTCCTGGAATACCATGTCTTTTGAAAATTCGATTTGCTAAGCCCTATAGACACCCTGTTCTAGACGAACGTTTAAGAAAACATAGAATTCATGTAGAAGCAAGGCTCTTATATAAGTGTTATAAAGGAGGAATTAGCTGTCCAGCTCTTTACTTTGTAGATGTAAAAAAAGGTGAACTTTGGACTGAATGGATTGAAGGAAAAACATTAAAAGACGAGCTTTTATACTGGGAAAACAATACACGGCCATATCAACAAGATTGTAAATTAATTATGGTATCTATTGGCCGTAATATTGGGAAAATGCATCAGCTTGATGTTGTTCATGGTGATTTAACAACCAGCAATATTATAATACGCTTACCATCTTACCAACAATCATCTTTATCTTTAGAGTTAACGGAGGATGACAAAATTGTAATTATTGACTTTGGTCTTGGTTGTGTAACACATATAATTGAAGATAAAGCAGTAGACCTGTATGTTTTAGAACGGACATTTCAAAGCACACACCCACAAAGTGAATTTTTAGTAACAAATATCTGTGCTTCTTCATTGACTGACTTTTTAGCTTAAATATATACTAGAAGGGTATTTAGAGTCATGGAAGGGTTCAAAAAATGTATTACGTCGGCTAGAAGAAGGTAAACTGTTTTTTTTCCATTACCAAAACCTTTTTTCTTATTTTTAGTCAGGTTAAGGGGAAGAAAACGAAATATTATTGGCTGAAAACATTAAAACAACATATTATTTTTTATAAACTTTATTTTTATAACTAAAAGTATTCCAAAAAGCTTTTTTAACTGTTACATTTTCAAAGCTCTTCATCAATCAATACATATATCGTTATTAAAATGTAGAAAAACTAAAAAGAAAAGCGAAAAAACGTATAAGAACTAGATATTTTAATTTACTGTCTCTATCATCATTTTCTACAAATTAAAAAATAAAAATCATATCAGTAAAAACAGGCATAAAAAATTATCTTTAAAACAAAATAGTCTTGACAATCTTGATAAATATGTAATAAAATATACTAAAAATAATAGAATATATATAAATCAATTCATTCTTTTTTTACCATATAAGCATACAAAATACATAATTTTTTATCAGATTTAAGTCTCAACGTTCATACAAAACAAAACATACATTACATCTATTTTTATAACATAGCTTATAATTATATTGCAATATGTTATATTCTTATATATATATTTTAAATTATTATTTTTCATAGTGAACCGTTTGCACGGTAACATCATCCCAACACTTTGATTATAATCAGCTTAAAATAAAGCTTAAAACAGGTTAATAAGAAATGAAACATTAAAGATATAAAAAACAAAGCATTTGAAATGAGTATTTCATATATTTTTTTAATTAACAGACAAGGAAAAATCAGACTTGTTAAATGGTTTACAACATTAAGTTTAAAAGAAAAATCAAGAATTTTAAAAGATGTTTCACAGATTGTTCTTCAAAGAAGATCAAAAACATGTAATTTTTTAGAATATAAAGGTATGTATATATTTTTTGTACAATTTTTCCTTGAAATAATAAACATTTTAGATGAAAAAATATGTTACCGTCGGTAAATCAAATTGTGTATACAAAACTATGTATAATAATATAAATCTAGCTATGCATCTCTTTTCTTTATTCTTGGTATTGAACAAACAGATAATGAACTAATTACTTTGGAAATTATTCATCGTTATGTTGAGGCACTTGACCGATATTTTGGCAATGTAAATATACATAAAGCAACACTTTTTGTGCGTTTTTATAACACTTTCAGGTGTGTGAGCTGGATATTATTTTTAATTTTCAAAAAGCATATTTTATTCTTGATGAATTGATTATGGCTGGAGAAATGCAGGAAAGCAGTAAAAAAGCCATTCTTAAAACTATTTCACAGCAAGATACACAAGAAGATATTGAAAAAGCTGAAGATACTCTCGGAATTTTAAATGTTAACTTATAAATACTTTTGATCATATCACTTTTACACATAATATATATCAGAATATTAATACATTACGCATTAGTTCTTTCTAATGCATATTAATACATTGTTTTGCATTATTAGATCTTATTAATATAATTAATATATATTAATATATTATTAAACATTATTAAGCCTTAGATGTCCATAAAATATCGTTTTATATATCAAAATATTACGATTAAATTTATATTCATAAAAATCTTCTAAAATTATTAAAAAAACGAAAAATACTTAAGAAAAACACAATATTCTTTAAATATCTTTTAGAAATACATTAAAAACTAGCAATATAGTACTTTATTGTATTTATTAACCGTTCAACCATTTTATGAAAGTCAATATTATAAGTAAACATTAGATCTGTCTTTTTAAACAAAAATAATTATTCTAAAGGCTGGCACGCTGTTGCAAGTTGGCATTGGAATGTGCCTTCAGATGAAGTATGCGGGATTTGCCGAGTTCCGTTTGATGGATGTTGTCCAGATTGCAAAATGCCTGGAGATGATTGTCCAATTGGTAAAAACAAATCTTAGAGGCATGTTTTAACAATATAAGTCTGGGGAAAGTGTAACCATGCTTTTCATATTCATTGCATCATGAAATGGCTTAATACAGAGTCTTCTAAGGGACAGTGTCCTATGGATCGACGAAAGTTTGAAATAAGAACATAAATCATGGTAGATTCTGCTTTCAAACATTCTGGATATTATATATTTTCTTAAGTCCTATGGCTTGGGGCTTTTTCTGCTGTTTTTTGTACCAAAAATCAAACTTTGATTTTGCAATAAAGCAGAAATCTTAGGGAACAAGCACAGATCGGCACTAGGACGCAAAATTAAAGATATATAAAGATTCATGCGAGTATTTTTACCTGTTTTCAGCTTTTTGTTTCAAAAAAAGCATTCCTTGGCTCTCCACTACAGATTTTATCCGCCTAAATGAAACATCCTCAGGTCAAGCCCCACAAATATAAGCAAGATGCACATAAGGCATTCTAGGACAGTACTGGGAACAAAAAACACTCTTTTTCCTCCATTTTTTTGTATTTTTTTTAGCTCTCCATTCAAACATATGTATATACAAAATTCATTCTAAGGCACCTGAATCCCTCAGAAAACTAACTACTATTTATAGATCCATCGTGCATAAAACTGGCTGCTGCTTGTCCAAAAATGCGTTTTCCAATATTACAAAAATACTCTCTCATCCCTCGTCTCTTCCACCTCTTTATAGTCCCCATTTCACAATTCTCAAAAAATACACTCAAACGCTTTCCCCATAAACAGCCCGTTCTAATGCCCCATATGTGCACAAAAATAGTTCCTTTCTTACATTTTTCTTTTGTTTTGCTTCCCTCATTCTGCGTCCGTGCCAAAGCATGGTGTTCCTTTAATCTATAATTACCTATCGATATAAAGAAATATATATTTATAAAGATAAGAAAAACAAAACAAAGAAAAGAGAGTTAAAAAAGAAACAACGAAGAAAATATAAAAAAATAAAGGTTTTCTACATACAAAAGAACCATTATCTTCATTTTCAGCACGTTTTTGTGTATCTTTTTTAGACAGCTTATTTAAGCCCTTGTTGGGCTACGACGCGAAAGCTCTTTGAGTCGTGGTGAACCTTTCTATGAACATAACAAAGAAACGACACGCTTAAAGTGGGTTTTGTATGAAAAAAAAGAAAAATTATATGCATATATTCCGATATATTAAGTATTTGAACTCCTATTTTCCTTAGAATTTGGCTATTTTTCTAACAAATTGCAAGTAAATGCTAAATAATGACATCCATATCAAAGCTGCGGATAAGCAGCATTTTACCGTCTATAAAATGCTCCAATTGTGAAAATTATGTTGAATTATCAAAGATGGGAGAGCATATATGCGAAAAAACAAAGGGTACAGTGCAAAAAAACGTATTTTGGCGCCTTGTTTACTTAGCAAGGAGCATGCAAAGATGCATCTAAAGACTATTCATATTCGTCCTCGCTGCCAGATGGGTCTAATTCGCCTCTAAGATCAAGTATGTGCAAGATAACGGGGTATATGCGCGCATATATGCGTCTAACTTTTGAGTAGCGAGTATAGTAAATGAGATGTTTCTGTATCCCTCAACTCACAACAAATCTGTGTCATCAGATGAACTTGCATATAATAATGCAGTAAAAAGCAAAGAATATCTTCAGAAAAAACGGCAAGTTTTTGAGCGTTTGAATGCAGTGATGCCGGGACCATTAGGACTACGTAGTCATTCGAATACAGGAGAAACAAAATACATAGAATCAGGTCATTCGGAAGGAAGTTTATTTTTACAGCAAGGAACACAGAATAAAAGTCCTAAAATGTTTACAGGACGGTCTCCATCATGTCGGCGGGCAAATGGTATATTAAATCAATCAATGCATGAATTTAATGTATCACCGACGAAGGAGAATTATAAGAGAAAAATATCACAAGAAATAGGTGAAGGAGGTGTAAATACAGGGCATGAACAGGGGATTTTGTCGCCTGTGTATCAGAATAATGAAAAAGCATCAACATTGAAAGATCGGTCGAATTTAAGAGAGTATAGGGGGGAGAAAAACCACCAAATAGCGGAGAAATTGAAAAAAGGGAAGAATGATAAGTTGAATTATCATTCATCACATGGTTTAAAGAAAGAATCTAAATTTCCGGATGAAAATAGCGAAAAACATTTGCTAGAGTGGGCACGGCGAGATAAAGAGCTTTCTTCAAAGTTTATTGAAAAAACACCAAATCCTGTTACATCAATTCAAGAACATGTTTCGAAAAATACGTATCCAAGAATATTTAATGATAAAAAATCATCTAGCAGTAGTAGATATGGGTATTTCTTTGAACGAGACAGCAATTCCACTATTTTTTCGACAACACTTTCTACCTCAAGTAATATTAGTAGAGATGAAAAAATATCTCTGTTTTCTATATCAAGTGAATATCGGTATCTGGGTTAAGTGTATTGATTAATGATGCATTTAGGTCCTAATTCCGATCTTTCTATTTCAGACACTCTTTTAGGAGAATACAAAAACATTTCTAAGAATGATTTGCACGCCGAACCCTTTGACAAAGTACTTAATAGTATGGAAAGCTCTTTTTGTACATTTTACACTCGCCCTGGCGATACACTTATACCCCAAAATAATTACCAAAAAGATTCAATCAACGATAAACATAACTCGAATTTTCATTGCAGAAGATGCAATAAATCCATCGAAGGCAAATCCATTCGATGTTCAGATGGCAAAATTTTGGGTCGATTTCATCGTGAATGCTTTAAATGCTTTGAACCAGTACATTATACATTTTCCACTTTTTTCACAATTCTAAATCGATTTAGAACTGCCAAATTTTGTTCACCTCTTCAGAAGTCTATGTCTTTGAAGGTGAACCGTTTTGTGCAAAACATTATCACATCCTAAACAATTCTTTATGTGTTGCATGTGGGGAGGGTATAGAGGGAAAATACTTTCAAACAGAAACGGATGGAAAATACCATTTTTATTGTTTTAAATGTTATGTGAGCAAACATTTGATCCTATTTCACGTGCTTACTCATGTTCAATAGTCATGTAAAAAACAACTAAATGATGAATATTTCGATATCAATGGCAAACCGTTTTGTGAAACCGATGCAATAAAGTTATTAAATTTGAAAGCACTTCCTTGTCAACATCTAGAGAAAAGAAAAACTAAAATACTTATGATGGGTGCATTTTGATTTTTTTTTTGAATGGTTTTGTCCGATTTAGTATTTTAAAGGTATATAAAGGATATAATACGGAGAATCTTGACAGAATGTATTCTTTTATAGTTTATGCAAAGCTTTTGGCTAACGCTCCCCTATAAGTAAAATTAAAATTCATACTTTTTTTGTATTTCTTAATCGTTTCTTTGCCATTTTTCTTTCGTATTTTCGATACACAAAAGCAACACTAATTTTTAAAGCTGTTTTATTCATGCAAAACTCTGTTTATTTACATAAAAAAGCTTTTATAGAATCACAATTACGGCTGCTTTCACAGCCATTTAATTTACCACAAAATTGGCGAGAAAATACAAAGTTGGATGAATATGAGAACGAATTATCAGAAACAACAGTTAAACATGCTCTTTATCGCTGTTAGTAGCATATTTTAGCTATGCTACTAATGTATATATAGTAAATGTATTATTCCGCAAACACCAGCGAGTCGTATTTAGCTCTCAAGCAGTAAGACATGTTGCTGAACAAATTGACAAATTATACAAGCCAAAAGAGACGCCATTGTATCAAATGCAATTTTCACTTAGGTAAAGCTTTATTCAGGCATTTTGTTGTTTTAACATGAATATCAGTAATATTGAGGAGTTACCGAATGTCTGGCCATCAGCGGATGAAGCAAGTAATGAAAGGTGGATATATATAATTAAACACAAACATAGTAATTAAAGGGCTAATTATATTCCATTTAACAGATATTTAAGCAGCCGTGCACAACTTATCTCTCTTGCAGCAGCATTAGAGAATTTACGTCAAAAACATTTATTTTACGAATCTATATATAATCTATTGCAACAAGCAGCAAAAAATAAAGATGATACAGCACAAGTTTTAGCAACACTTGGAGAGACAAGAAGACTTATAGCAAGAATTCGTAGCAAATTGGAACAAAAAAAAGTATATAATGGCGTCTATAAAGGTATTTGTGCACGTGAAGAGACCAATGCTATGAAAAATAAAGAAAAAACAATAGATTCCATTGAAACGTTTTGTGAAGAAATGATGAAGGAAGATCTAGATGAATCAGTTCATACATTACAATAATACCCGCTACATTGTTAATGTTTATATATCTATTTCACTTGAGCAGTAAAGTCCTCAAATTCAGCTCTAAACATTTTAATAAAGCATACTAAACTATATCTCTGTTACTAATATTTATTATTTAATTTTATTAATAAAGGGTATAAATTCAAATTATTTAATATAAATACCACTGAATCAAAAAATATACAATAACAAACTATTTAACACAAAAGCCGTAAATCATTAATAAAAAACCACAAAGGAATTCAAATAGAATTTAAAGAAAATCAATATTTTTAACAGCCCCATTTAAACATCCATCTTTCTAGCAATATCATGCTCATACTCGCTATACATATACCCTTTCTCACTCGAAAGAGTGTCGTCATCATCTAGTTCGTCATCTACACGTCTTGAACGTTGAATTGAGACTGTACTGAGATTAATGTAAAGAACACGCTTCATAGCACGGTTAAAAAAGAAATAACATGTGCTCCATATCAACCCATCACTTCCCAACGGGTCTGAGTCACTGTCAGGCTGGTATACATAAATATCGCACTGTGACAAGTCAATATGCTTGTCAATCACCTCCCACAGACTACATGTTGCAAACCTCTGTCGGCTTAGGTTAAGCAATGTTGTATTCAACATATTTAGCGTCATCGCCAGCGAGCGCTC
Organism: Pneumocystis jirovecii RU7; assembly: GCF_001477535.1. Taxonomy (NCBI): domain Eukaryota; kingdom Fungi; phylum Ascomycota; class Pneumocystomycetes; order Pneumocystales; family Pneumocystaceae; genus Pneumocystis; species Pneumocystis jirovecii. The sequence continues at coordinate 78,967 of NW_017264792.1, forward strand.
CTTACGAAAGTCCTGTGGCTGCAAATTACTAAAATCATGATCTGGATGAGATGCATTTAGTGTTGCCACAATATATGCAAATGTTTTGCGTGAAAATGGGTGGTCTAGTGGCCCAAATGGTGATGGTTCCTGAGGTATAACCGAACTGGACTCCAAGGATCGCCCAAACGCCAGATCGTCCTGATAACGACTCTCCAGCGACTTGTCAATCGCTTTATAAAGCTTCTTATCGCTTCCTGCAGCCTGAAAGCCCTCTGTTAACACCATACTGTGCTATATATCCTCAATTTGCACCTGCCTTTGTCGTATACAACTCACAACGCCCTAAAACACGGCAATCATCTGCATCAAAGACAAGTGCCTTGTTTATTGCATCAAAATCTTGAATCTCTAGAAACTATGCTTCTTGTAAGCTGCTGATCGCCGGTTTTTACTCATAACTGGTCTTTTTCCAGTACACACCTTCATTGTTCTGATATACATCCGCTGAAATAATACTGTTTTCTTGGTTTTTTGTTTTTAGCCTTTATTAACGTTTATTTAGCAGAGGATAAGTGCTTTCTAAGTGTACTTTCAAATAAAATTTAACCAAATCTTGATTTTTGTTTAACTTTTACTTAATTTTAATATAACTTGTTTGAAGTCTGTCTTAACTTTTGTTAGTTTTTGTTTAACTTATTTTAGACTTTCCTTGACTTTGAGTCAACATTAGTTAATCTATTTTTAACATTTTCTTAAGTTCTCTTAATCTTTTCTTAACTTTGTCTTAACTTTTTTAAATAGTTTGTTAACGTATTATAACAGTACGTATCGCTATTGGACAACTTTGAGACGACATAAAATTAAGAAAAATTAAATATACGTCTAAGTAGGCAAAAAAAGGCATAAAACAGAGAAAAAAAGAGAAAAAAGAACGTAAAAAGACATTAGAAAAGTGGCTGTTTTTGTTTGAAAAAAAACGGGTTAAAATTGGCAGAATACAAACACCGACCAGGTGCACTGCGTCTTAAGGGCGGAGAACCGAGCAAGTATGCAGAAAAAACAGCGCCACAGGCTTATTTATATAGGAAACGTAAACGTATAGCTGCAGGAGTGTCCAAAGCTGCAAGTGGAGCGGTTTCTGGGGAAAAAATAGGGCCAGATATAGCATCTGTTGAAGTACCAGCAGTTTCAGAGTTGCCGCTGAAAACTCCAACAGAACAGAGGTTTGAGGAAATATGGAGAAAGCGTGTAAGTCATAGGAAGTGTTTTTGAAGGTCTCACAGTGTCAAGATGGATGAACGGGTTCAAAAAACAGCAGCAAAAAGTCATCGAGAACGGGTAGCCGAATTTAATAAAAAACTGAGTGAATTGTCAGAACACAATGATATTCCAAAGGTATAGTGAATATCTTTATTTAAAGAAGAGTTAATTTGTGTTTTAGGTCGGCCCAGGATAAAGTATGGGATGAAGTTATTTTTATAAAATGTTTTTGACTGTTGTTTTACTTTTTCATAATAAAAAATTGATTATTTAATGTTTCAGCTCAAATATACTAGATTTTCAATAACACAATATCCTTGGATCAAGATTTTTTTTAAAAAATACTATCTTTAACAAATAGCTCGAATAACAACTTTATTTCTCTAAGATTATAATACTTATTCTTTCAATGTATATATATATTATAATTTAGATTATTTTTTAAAAATATATTAATTCTAGTTGAAAAGCTAGTTAGTGATCTTTTTTTATTTTAAATTAGTGTCAGACATATAAATTATTTCCTATTTTTACCATAATTGATATGATTTATTATAATTGAAGCTGTATTTTGAAAAAAAAAACATATTAATCGAAAAACTTTTAAAAAGCACTTATTGGTTAATTAATTGATTAACAAATGAATGCTTTTTAAAAGACGTTTTTGATTACGTTTAAAAATACATGTAAAAATTCTAATAGAATATGTTAATTTAGATCCAAAGATTATTTTTAATAAAAATATATCATCTGAAGATTTGAATCAATTAAGTTCTAAAATATCAAAAACACTTGTGAAAATTACAATACACTTTTTTATAAGTATAAAATAAAAAAATTATAATTCTTTAATCTAATATTGAGATATATTTACAAACCTATAATACATGTATAATTTTAATCTTTTTTAAAAGACCATACTAAAATTTAAGTCAAAATAATCAAAAAGATTTTTATCATAAGTTTTAAAAACATATTTCTATAACCTTATTTTTAAAATATTTTAAACTCATTTTCTATTAAAAAATCTGATTTTATTTATTAGTTTATATTAAGATAGTTTTCGTCAATTATTTGTGTATCTCTGATAAATTTTACAGTATAGCTTTATATAAAAAGGTACAATAGAAACACATTAGTATTCATTAACATAAAATACTAAGTATCTTAGATCAATTTTCCTTCAGCTTTTTAACTTTTTATTTTTTTATTCAAATGTTTATCAAAAGAGTTAAAACATAAAGACTATTTTAAACCTTTTTATAAAAAAACATTAAATATTAAAAGGACATACTAAGAACATATTCAATATTTCCTTATAGATTTATTAAAATAAATATCTTGGAAAAAGCTTTTAACATTTAAATATTTTCTATGACCAATCCAAGACAACGTAAAAAGCAAAGAAGAGTAACAATAAAAAAAAAAAAAAGAATTTCAAAAAAACATCAACCTTTATCTATTAATTTTGGCCCCATTTTATCTGAAAGCTGGGATAAAAAAAAAACATTGAAGGAGAAGTAAAAAAATATTTATCAAATATATTTATTCATTTTAAAAGTTATGCACATTTAGGTCTCATAGCAAAGCCTAATAATGAAAAATGTATTTTTGGAAAAAAATATAGTACCAAAACATCTCTTTTGAATAAAAATGATAACTCAAAATTGCAACCTAACGAAGCACAAATCCAAAGAGATAATGAAGGAAATGTTATTGAAATTATATATGGAAAACAACGAAAGTTTGACGATACATCAGATAGCGATATAACAACAGAAGAAATGGCTCCAAAAACAGAAGTTATTCGAGGTAAACGTTATTTTTTACTTGAGCCCTAGACTAATATAAATAGAATTAAAAGAAAAAGCAGAAAAATCTACTAAAGTAGATAGAAAATTGTCTAAAAATGAAACCATTTTCCTAGAAAAATTAATCGATCGCTATGGTGATGACATTGATGCCATGACTAAAGATATAAAATTAAATGCAATGCAACAAACAGCAGGTGATCTTCGACGAAAAATTAAAAAATTAAATAAAGAGAAAAAACAAAGTTAATTCCATTTGACACTTTATTTAATTGAACTTCATATGGTTAAAAAAAATATTTCATCTTCAGACCTCAACGAAAGCACGATAAATAATAAATGAATCGCTGTTTGCTGTAAACACTGTTTCAACAAAAGCACCAACAAAAAACACAAGTCCAGTACGTATAGAATATAATTTTTCTTCTGCAACAACTGTTCCATCGCCCTGTGTACATATCATGATACTTGGGCCTTTCAGACCTTCTATAGTTTGTATATTGCCTTTTTTGAGACGAATTTGAAGAACATTAAACTCATTGATCGGTGGTTTAAAGAAATACACTTCACCATCACCAACAGTTCGGTCAAAACGAACAGGTGCCATCTTTTGTTCTGATGCTGATGCACATTTATATGTTAACATCGACACAAGAGTTTCAACATCTTTAAATTTAGGTGTCAATCCTGCACGAACTACATTATCACTTGAAGACATACACTCAATAGCTTCTATTCTTTCATTAGTCTTTGCACTTTCCTTTTCTTTTTTTTTACCTCCGCATAAATACGCATGTGGAGTATTTGCTTTTAAAAAGATTCCTTCTCCTGGCATCAATCGCACATGATTCAACAAAAAAACGCAAAATATTCCTATGTCCCCAGGAAATTGATCATTCAAACGCAAAATCACTTCATATAGATCCTTATATATATTTTCCTCATCTTGTGCCCTTTCATGTATATCTAAAAGCAATTGTTTTACACATGCTTCAACATGCTCTGTAGGTTGTATCAACAGTGTATGCAAGAGTGTCTGCAATGCCTTTTGGCTTTGCAATGATTCTGTGCATTCATAATTTATCGATTTTTCATATTTTCTCTGACGTGCCTGTTCTTCATGGACAAATACATCTGCTACACTACCTAAAAGCCTCCGAAATCCACGAACTTTCATAACAAACGAAATAATTTCATCTATTGGTCTAAATCCACATAGGGCCTCAAATGGTGTCAGAGCAATCGCCATCTCAGGTTTATGGTTTGCATCAACAAGAAATCAACATAAATCAAGCACTTCTATGTGTATATACCTGGATAGCGTTCAGGATATTGATAATGTAGTATCTCTGCAAGTCTTTTATCTGGATGTGCTTGAATTGATAAGGCTGTACGCACCGACAGAACTTTAAATAAAAAAGGTAACGTTCTGCCATAAACCTGTGCTACTTCATAAGATACAAGCCGTTCATCTGCATCCAAGAGCGTTTGTAGAAATACTATCTTCTCTGAATTACATTCTGTAGATAAACAAACAAAAGACGGAGAAGCAGGATGAACACCCATCCATAACTGTACGTATCAACACAAGCAAAAACTCGCGCGAACAGCGCAAAAATATTATAAAGACCTCTGAATAATGCTCATTGTCGTCTATAACTCTATGTGGTTCTGCTGATAAAAGATATTTTGCAATACAACTTGTATGTCCTATTCTTCCTGAATTATTAATAAAAAGTCAGAAAAAAAGAGAAAAAAAGAAATTTTAAGCATTAATACATGATAAAAAACACATACCCCACTCATATGCCTTATATCCACACCGCAATTCAAAAAAACGTGTATCCATCAAATACAAACAAATAGATAATATTATTATAACTGTTTATAAGTTTTAACAGGAAAAAAAGACTAAATACTTGGAATTGAGACTTAAATGAGTGTTACTTTGTATTTTCCTGTCATTTTTTGAAGCTTTTAACAATTATTTATAGTTATAATGTTTATTTCTAATTTTTGACGTTAAGATTTATTAACATCGAGATTTAATATTTATCGAATATTTAATACTTTATTAATATTTTATTAACATTTTTTAACTTTTGATTATTATTTTTAACATTTTTTATAATTTTCTTAACAATTTCTTAATATTTTTTACAATTTGTGAATATAATCTTATGGCAAAATCAAAGGAATATATTGAAACGGTAAGCTATTCATATACCCATAAAAACTGCAAAAAAACAACAAAAAGCACTATTAACAGTTTTAACAGTACTGATCCATCATTAGGATACAGGAAATAAGATTTCTCGTCTTAGAACAACAATTTTAGGCTCTCAAAACATTATTCTTGGTGGAAAAGTACAGCCTACATAGACTTTTGCTGCAAAATATTAAGAGTAAATAGACTCTGATTCACTCAGAATGCACAATTCGTGGTGATTTGAGAAGATTTGAAGGTTCTCAACAATCAATTGCTATTGTAATTGGAAAATATTGTTCTTTATCAATTGGCACTGTGATTCGGCCTCCGAGTAAAACTTATAAAGGGTGTGTAAAAAAATAAAAGAAAGTAGGGATTAAAGCTCTTTATAGCGTATTTAACTATTACCCGTTAAAAATTGGCGATTTTGTTCAAATCGGCGAGGGTTCTATGATAGAAGCAGCAAGTATTGGTTCATATGTTAAGATTGGAAAACAATGTGTTATTGTTAGTACTTTAAATGGCCACTTAAAAAGGCCATAATAGCCATTGTGCTCACTGGTTGCAGGGGAAATTCTGTATTATCAAAGATTGTGTGGAAATACAAGATGGCACGATTTTACCGGAAAACTCAGTAATACCATCCTTTTCTTTAGTTGGAGGCACACCGGGTAAGCTCTTGGGAACGGAACATATGCATCTAACATTTATATAAAGGTCTTGTTATTAGGGAACTCCCTGAATGTGTGCAAGAATTATTTGAAATTGAATGTCGGAAGAAGTATAATGAATTCTAAAACATACAATAAATAAAGTGAAAAGTGAACCGACAAATAAATAGACGAGCAGATAAGCGAATAGGCAAATATGACTCTAGTGTTTACCGAAAAATTGACCTAGATAGTACTGACGGACGTAAAAATTGGATATCAAAAGCAAGTGCAAAACAGCCAAGCACGGATATATTTTTCAATGTTAGAAGACGATCGCATTCATAAATAATTATTTTTTCAACATAGTTTTTGCATTGCAACTCAGCCATGCCTAAATATTATTATTTTAAGCCGAAGAAAAAAATATTATTACAAGTCCTTCAAAAAGACCTTCTCCCGTTTTTGCACAACTAGGATCTTTAAAAAAAGCAGAAAAACCAAAGAATTATACCTTGGATAAACATACCACATTTTATCCTTAAATTTATATAACTGAAGTTTTTCTGTTACTTCTGCTGGAGACATAGCTATACGAGTTTATTTCGAGAAAATATTATTAGCAAAATAACCTTCACTTAAGTCCTGTTTATTTGCAAATACCAATAAAATAGAATCTTTCATTTCACGATCTGCTATAATCCGATGAAGCTCTTTACGTGCCTCATCAATTCGATCTCTATCTGCTGAATCAATCACAAAAATCAGGCCTTGAGTGCCTATGACACATTAAAAACACTTAAGTCCTTAGTAGAACCTACCTGTATAATAATGCCTCCAAAGAGGTCTAATCTTATCTTGCCCCCCTACATCCTAAAAACCGACAATTTAACATTTTCATTAATAAAATAGTACTAAATATACCCAGACATTAAACTTGACATTCTTATAAACCACTGTTTCTACATTAAACCCAACCGTAGGAATAGTTGTCACACTATGTCATATTATTCATCGTCATTAAATCACGCTCCATTTTACCTCTGATTCAACTTCAACTTATACAAAATTGCTATTCCATTTCATACATGTTAAAATAATATAAAAACTCCAACATACTTGTTTTCCCTGCAGCATCCAGTCCAAGCATGAGGATACGCATTTCCTTATTGCCAAAAAACCGGCTCATCAATTTAGACATAGAATTGCCCATTATTTCTGGGAAATAGGTTCAAAAGCCTTTCAGTACGCGTATTTCTTTAAAATTAACAGAAAAAAACTCTTTTTAAAAACCTAAACACTCTAAAGTTTTTTTTGTCTTTTTAATACGTTGTAAAGTCTCCGCACGCAACGGGTGCGTCCAATACGTGAGTGTTATTATATCCGAGAAAAGAAGCAAAAGCAAAACACCTAATATATCCTTAATAACTAATTTTAAAAGCTTAGATAATCCCTTTATTTTTATGTCATTCTTAATTTATACTTGATGTTCATCATCGTTTGTCTATATTTGTGTCGTAATTAAAAATATAGTAGAAAGATGAATACTTTTGGACAGCCTTGTGTGTCTTTATGTAAAAAGCCAGCTTTATAGATATCTTTGAAGATCTATATACAGTGCAGTAGTTCATTATAGTCTCGATTCTTTCTTTTTTTATACACAATTTTCTGTATATAAACAGAAAAACATCTAGAATTAGCTACCTTGAATATTCAGAATCAGCACAACGCAACCACAAACTCCTACCATTCTATAATTCAACTTCAATGTCTTTATGTAGTCTTCACGTATCATATTATAGATCTATCGATCCTTAAGACACAATAAAAGAGAAAAAACACATCTAAACACTCAAGTAACTCTTTCAACAGTGCTTGCCTGATCTTGCTGCATGTTGCACATTTTCCGCTGTATTCAATGATCCGTTGTTGCTCGATCTAATAGATATACTATAAAAACAGGTATACATGTTTTTTTGAACACTGATTCACAATAAACATCAAAATTTATACAACTTCTACATTCTGCAGAAAAATACCCTTTATCTTCATATACGTACTTCTGAGAGACATACTATTTACGTCAAAAAAAAAAAACACAAACATGACCCAAAACATAAAAATAAATCTCCTTTGATTCTATAATACTCATCCTACACACATTTAGACCATTTCATCCAGACTCACATAAGCATCCATCATTTCCACAGTTATAGGCTCCTTGTCATTTAAAACTACACAATTATTACAAAAAAACACACATTGCTTCCACTACACGTAATACTGAATACAGAATCCGACATAATCACACACATTGCCGCCGTCTCGTTTTCTCCCCTCTAAAATCCCCGTTAACCACCATTCAACCTCTCCTGAAACACACCTGAAAAATAAACACCGTTCCAGACCATGGATCAATATTCCATAGATATCCACTCACTAGATCCCCTGTTTTCTTATATTTAACCGCTACTGCATGTCCTCGCTTCGCTTCAATTGTTCCTGGGGACATTCCATAAAAAAACGCTAATTTGTCTCCATTTTTTCCCTCAAAAAACTCCTTAATATTTAAACCATTATTCCCTTCATAAATCTCTTTAAAAATACTTCTTTTTCCTCATCAAATCCTTCAATTTCTTTGCTTTTGTCTTCTTTTTTTTCCATTTTGTCTTGCTAAACACTTGACGTTGTGATACCCTCAGACCTAACCCTAAGAAAAATTATCCGCTGTTATGAGTGGGCTGGACGTAGAGAGAGATGCGATCGTATTGTCGACAAACGACATCTGGCATGATCAAGGAGAAAAAGGGATAAATTGGGGGGTAAATTGCGTATATAAAGAGAAATAAAGAGAGGAATAAATAGGCTGAAGGCAGTTTTTGGGATTTGAAAAAAAAAACGGAGAAAAACAAGCGGATATGAGCGTAGAAGGAAATGAAAAACAAGGAAAAGTAGGAGTAGGGCAATTTGAGCAAAAAAAATGATATTTGTACTTATAAAGGACAATAGAATACAGATAGATGTCGAACAGTGTCACAACGGGCGGTGCCGGCATCGGCAATTATCTTTCATCAGGCAAAAAAACAGTTTGCAGCTCTTAAACTTGAAAACAAATCATCGCCGATATCGGGAGTAAAAACAGGGACAGATGTAAGAATAGCGGTTAAACCGATGGGTATAGAGCCGATGCAAGGGTATCCGACTTTTCAGAACAAGATTCCTATATTAAAGATATCACCATCACTTAATACAGTGATTACACCGAAATACGCTGATGGCAGAGTAATTAGGGCTAAAGTCCCTATGAAAGTAACGGCACATGGGGGAAAAACGTATGCACCAGACTCTCCCAAAAAAACGGGCACAAATGGTGCAGTGATCAAGGTACCACGATCATCTAACCTAACAGGAGTACGTGTTAAAACAACGCAATCACCACTACAGCAGAAGCATGGTCTTTCTCAAAACGTTACATCACCTAGCAAAGGGGCGGTTAGAACTGTAAACACACCGGTGACACTACGGACGAAACCATGTGTATCATACGTTTCTTCAAATGTTGCATCATCGGCTTCTTCAACACATCCAAAGTCAGAAACGAGAGCAGGGGCTCAGAAAGAGACTGAAAAGAAACGAACTGGCGCAATTAAAGTAATTTCCGTTAATGCTCTTAATGCACGTCAACCAAAAACTGTTTCTACCGAAAATGTTCCAAATAAGCCTCTTAGGCTTGCACCTTCGATATCAAGAGCAAATCCTACTCGAAAAACAGAACAACATTCGTCTTCAAATATCAAATCATCACCCATTAAACCCTTTACAAGTGTAACCAATTTAGTATCTAATGAAAAATTTGGGAAACCAGTATCTTTTGTAGCCTCTAGTGTAAACCAAGGGAATAGTTACACAAAGAGAATATAGTTTTTAATAACAATTTATTTTTTTGGATGATTTGAGTTTAAAATATTTTTTTAAATATGTAATTTAGACAAAGTATTAACATTTAAAGTGTTAATGAGTTTTATTTTAGAATATCTGAATATAGTAATAGTTTCAGACTTAATATTGCATATTTAACGAGGTCCAAGCTTTTCTAATGCTCTTTTACCATATCTAATATATTAAATAAAACCAAGTAATGTTATGAAACTCTTACTCGCTCCAATCATTTCTAGTTACCCACATATTGTCGTTATCTTTAACTATATTAGCAAGAACTGCTCCTCCTAAGAATACCATATGTCGTCGACGAGGAGGATCTTCAATTCGTATTTTGAATTTCTAAAAAAAATAAGCTAAAAATTATATAAAACTTCCCGATACATTAAAACGAGTAGGATCTCCATTCAATGCATTTGTAAGCCATAATTGTTTAAGTTCTTTTTCAAGTCTAGTCGGAAAACCTAATTAATTTAATACATAATTCTCCAACAAAAATATAACATACCTGGATACATGCTTGTGCCTCCAGACAATACAATAGATTTGAATAATGAGGATCGAATATCTAGATCCGTACTAATTAAGAATTAGAGAAATATAAAACTTGGAAAATGGGATAACTAACCTTTGTATTGTATTGTAAAGGCATTCAGAAATACCAGGCTGCTCTATGCCAATTAAATGAGGCTGAAATAAGCATTCTGGGGCTTCAAATCTTTCGGAGCTAAGTTTAATCATACGCCCATCAGGAAGAGTATAATTTTCAACTAAAACAGAAGTTTCTTCAGATAATTTGTGATCTAATTCAAGATCACAGCTAATAAATATAAATTAAAAACACAAAGAAAGTTTATATCGTACCTAACATAACATAACTTTTCTTTAATTTGCCTAACCGTTTCAAAGTCAGCTGTTCTATTAAAAGCATATCCCCTTCGTAAAAGTAAATCAATAAGTCTGCGTGTAACGCTACGCCCTGCAACATCTAACCTACGTGTAAGATGATTTAAAACAACGTTTTCGTAAACAGGAACAATATGAGTCACACCGTCACCAGAATCTACGACTACTCCAGTAGTTAATCCTATATTACGTTATAAAAACAATTTTTATATCGAGTTAGATGCCTTGAGCATATAAAGAAAGAACAGCTTGAATTGCTATAGAAACTCCATAAAATCCATATTTTTCAATCATTACTTCACACATTTTCTCCCGATTCGAAAGAGGATTCATAGGTGGCTCAGTAAGCAAAATTTTACGATCTTTTGTATCAATTTTAAGTTTTTCACCAAAAGTATAATCCCTAAATACCATCATTACTGAAAACTAATATTTAGGTCTATGTATATACCAAAGATGCTGCATATCATCCCAATTCCGAATAATTCCATTTTCCATCTAAAAAGCTATCAAATATTGCATAAAAAGAATATAAAAACTCACAGGATACGATATCTGAAGCATATTTCGAACAGCAGTAGCCTCGTCACCAACCATAATATCTTTGATAACTGATGTTCCTATTTGTTCTTCTACACGAAGTATAGGACGCCCAACAATTGAAGGAAAAACATAATCTGGAAAATTAGTTCCTAACGTCATACACATTACTTTTAACTAGAAAAACATGTCTTAAATAATATATACCTGCATATCCTACTTTGACAAATCCTGTTCCATTATCCGCAACTATTGACCTCAGTTTTACGAATTTTGATGCAAAAAAAAAGATAATAATACCAATGGGTGCTTCATTCATAATTAATACAGTTAAAATGCTTCAATCTATTTTTTAAAAGACCCAATTTTAAAAAGATTTTTTTTCAAAAAACATGCGGTTAGTGATGTACCGAGTCAATCGGTATAACTTTTGAATCATCTAAAAAACATTAACACTGAAAAATAAGAAAATTGAATATATATAACTACTTATAAGGCACTTAAAAGTGTAAAAAATAACACAATTTCAGAGTTAATTAGAGAATTCTTTGTTAAAGAACGACAAAGTTCTAACAATTGAATTATTTAGGTGAAATCTATTCAAAAAAATATATTTTCAGCCTAAATTTTGAAGTTCTTATTTATATAGGTACTAGTTCTTATATACCTTTATAGAATACATAATATTTAAATCTATTTTGTTGTTTTTATGACATAAATGAGCTCCTGCGAAAACATACTTGACAAAGATCCATACTTTCCACTGGTAAATATTAATATGTTTACCCAATTTTAATTGCTTTAAACTAATTGAAATTACTGAAACGATTTTCTGAGAGTGTACATACATTACTAGGAAAACACAAAGAATTATGGGAGAAAAATCGAGAGATTGTGAGAATAGGTATTGAAATGGAACAAAGTTTGCTCCCAGTCGAATTCGGGAAAACCATACTGGAAAGACATTCAGAAAAAGACGAAAACTCCTTCGAAAACATTCTAAACAGTGAATATATTGATCCAACTCATGTTTCTCTCGACAAATAATACAACCAAAGACAAATTTTGCATCTCTTTGTTTTTCTGTACGTAGAACACAGCCTGTGTTGCTCACTGATTCACTTCTAATACAAGCTTCCGCTCTACTTCTGTTTCTTTTCCGACTTCTCCTTCAAATCGCAATTTACATGTTCCATCTCTCTACTTTTTTCAGGAAAAAGATATAAAAAAAAGGTGCTTGCCTTTGTACTAATAACTTGTGCATTATAAAACGTTGTCGTCTCTGGATATCTTGCAAGAACTTGCCTACCAGGAGATAAGGGACGAAGTCCTGCCGAAGTACTAGGAATTAAAATAAGATTTGAAGCCACTGTTCTATAAATTCTATGATAAAAAATCAGCTTATTAATTCCATTTAACTGTATAGACAAACTGTCCAGAATGATGATGTTCATCCGGCTCTGGGTCTTGAACTTCATATCGTATTTTTGATCCTTCTCCAATAATACGCGTGATAATACATTGGATCCAATCTCCTTGATTGTTTCTTGTTTTTGGCTGCCGAAATGCCACCTATACATTATTAATAAAACACTTTTATATTAAGGTTGCATGGCCATCTGATAAGATTATCGAAGTTAACAATAAGTAAGATATTTTTCTGATAAGCTATTATTAAACAATAGCTTATTAAAACCAACTATATAAGTGTTTAAATCTTCTAAATAGCCATGCTTAACCTTTCTTAAATATTGTTTAACCTGAGACCCAATTTGCAATGTTTCCTTAGCCGTTTGGCTATATTTGCCCATTAAAAAATAATTTTCACTTGATTATACATACTTGCGTGATTTTTTTGCACGGAAAATAGGAAGATCTGGTGCTTGTTCATCAGCCCTTCTTTTTCTCCGTCTTGAATCCTCTATATTTCATTAGCCCAGCATGGCTTGATTGTGATATTTGCCTATGCTTTTTTCTGTTTCTGTAGCTTGACGTAATGCAATAAGAATATCAAGACTTTCTTGCATTTGCAAAAGCAAACTAGAAATATATATTACCAAACATATATATCTATTTATTCTTTACTTTTGTTGAGAATTGACTGTTTCAAAAGCAGCTCGATATGTATTTTGTAATGTCTTAATAGATGTTATATTTGTTTCTATAAAGAAGAGTTTGTATCACAATATATTTATAGTATACTCAAAACCCACCAGTTACTATTTTTTCTTGTATTTTTTTAATATCTAATCTATACATATTTTCACGCTCTAAGTACTTTTCATATTGTTCAATATATTTCACGATCTTTAGCCAAACACGCATTTCTTCTGAGCCTTCTGTAGATGCAAAATGCCGAGCTCTAGACATTGTATTTTTCTGTGTAAATATTGCCTAAGATTACATGATAATTATTTATCTTTTCAGAAATCGTATATTATCAATATATAGTATTTTTTTGCAATATTTTTAAATATTTCTTGTAGTTATACAAAAATCGGATAGAAATTGTACTTATATCTTTTTATCGGACACTGGGTAATCTTTCTATCTAATGCAGTTTGTTGATACGTTAGATATATGAAAATATATAAGGCACCAAAAGCAGTTTAATTCAAGGGATAAAGTATTTGTGACAATAAACATGTCTTATAAATATACATTGCATCTTTTGCAGCTTTAAAATATTGAACAAAATGTATATTCAAATGCAAAAAGAATAAACCTCATAAAAAGAAATATTTAAAATGTTTAAGCTTAAAAGTAGAGACGAAATTCCTCTAAAAATGTAAACGTTAAACAAATCTGGCTTAGTAAATAACTAGATTAATCTGAAAAAGCAATTTCCATCATATTAATAAAAAGAATATATATAAACTTGATTATCCAAACACATATGTACAGATCACAGTTGGCTGTTATTTATGTATACCTATATATACATACCATAATGTATATGTTGCTATAAAAGCTCATTAAAACAAAAAATCACTTCAAAACAAAGAACTATTTTCCTTGAATATACATATTAGAATCCTTAAACAATTACACGCTGAATTTTCCTTAATGCCAATTTTTAATTACAATTTGTGCAACTTTTTCTATTTCTTTTGCAATATTAATAGCAGATGCCATAGTCCCCTTTGTTCCCACAATTGACCCAATCAAAGGAAGTCCCTTCTTCGTTATTTCTGGAGATGTCTTGGCATTATCTAAAGAATTTGGTATTTCTCGATATTCTGATGATTTATCATCCATACAACCTATTTGAACCATTTCTGCACCCAAAGAATCCTTATCAGGTGAAAAATAAGAAGAAAACACACGTTTTGGCCTTCCAAGCTGAAGTCGAGATATCATCTCATAAGTATGAGTAAAAAGAATACTTAGAAAGGTCAAATTCTGAAATTGTGCAGTAGAAGTGCTAGTTGTAAAGATAGGGAGACCATCAAAATTTGTGAGATGAAGAACATGTGTTAATGGAGCATTAACAATGCTTGGAATACGCTCAAAGTATGCTTGTAATGGAGATAATCCAGGATTTGTTTCATTTTTTTCTTTTACAGTGGTCGACATAATCGATGACACCCAATTTTTTTCTTATAAATTAATAGAATGATAGATCAGAAGAATTGGTAATGTTTTAAGGATTTGAAAAAAATAAATACATTTTATTGCAAGTAAAACCTTATATTTGTTTTTTTTTCTGAAGAAAATAGGAAAATTTTTAGGATATTTAATAAAAAATAATAAAACAAAACATTAAATAAGTTATTTAGAAATATATATATTATTCTTTTCAATGGAATTATCAAATACAAATTTTTTAGATTTACAATTGCAATTTATTGAAAAAGAAAAGACAATACAAGTGGAAGAGATAACACATCTTGTGAAAACATTGAAACCAGATGCATTGCAGAAAAGATAATTCAATGTATAATGGTTTTGTTTTATATCTGACATAGTTTCTAAGGGGTTGGCCATTCTCAATTTGGTTCCAGGAAAAATAAGAACGGGACTTGGTGGTAAATGGTAAGTTTTTGGGATAATAGACTTGTATTAATAATGCATTGATAGTCTTGTGGATTTTGAAAATGGCCCAGGGACATATCCTACGATTCGTCTATATGCTCATAAGTTTCATACAGGAGATTTAGTACAAATTAGAGAACACAGTACACAAAAAAGTAAAACTGATCAAAAAAATAAAGATTTTAAAGAAAATATTTTTGAAGCATTAGTTTTGACTGTTAAAGATGTAAAAATTACACTTTCTGTTAATAATAAGAGTGATGAAGATTTGCCAAGTTCTTCTAAAAAATATTGGATGTAAGATTTTCAACATAATTTTAATAATTTAAAAACTATAGTGTAAAGCTCGCAAATAATCATATATTCAAAAGGTTTCTATATTTTTCTACAGTATTTATTTTCTAAAACTTAATTAGAATGTCTGATACAATTATTAGACTTAAAGAAATGAAAGATGAGGAAATGACTTTACTTACAAAAGTTCTTCTTGAACGAGAAAAACCATCTTTGCCTTGGAGAAAAGATGAAAAGGATTCTCCTATATCAAATTTTTCACTTTTTGATAATACACTAAATGATGGACAAAAAAAAGCAGTCGAGTTCTCTTTAGCAAGTAAAGAAATTACCGTCATTCATGGTCCACCAGGAGTTATTTCCCATATTATATCTTTTTGAATAACTAATGCTTATTAGACCGGAAAAACTTCTACTTTGGTAAATAAATTTGTCTTTTTATATTAACATTAATATTTAGATTGAAATTATTCGACAATTTGTTTTCAGAAATAAACGTTTATTAGTTTGTGGACCATCTAATGTCTCTGTTGGTATTTTTTCTTGACATTGACAAAGAATTATTGTTAATTTGAGCAGATAATATTGTTGAACGTCTTTCTAAGCATAAAATCCCATTGATTAGGATTGGTCGTCCTGAAAGACTTTTACCACCTATATTATCGCATTCACTTGATATTGTTGTAAAGACATCAGATCAAGGAAAAATCATTCAAGATCTTAGGAAAGAAATAAATGATGCTTTAAAAAAAATAGGAAAAGCCCGATATAAAGAACGTAAAGCTATTTATGACGAAATTAAAGTATTAAGGAAAGAATATAAAGAAAGAGAAAAGAAATGTATTAATGATATTATAAAAGAAAGTATAGTTATTTTAAGTACATTACATGGGTAATTTTTGCTTTATTTTTTCATGTTTGAAACATAATTTTAGAGCGGGTGAAAAGTGTTTATATAATGAAAAATTCCATGTAGTAATTATAGATGAAGCATCACAAGCTTTAGAAGCAGTAAGTTATACTTTCTTAATATATTAAATTTACATAACAGCAATCCTGGATTCCTCTTATAAATGCCGAAAAAGTTATTTTAGCAGGTGATCATTTACAATTGTCACCAATAATAAAAGCAAAACTAAATAGTGATTCTGAAAAAATAGTTACCACTAGTTTACTGGAGAGAATTTTGAAGACTCATGGTGATGATATTAAATGTTTTTTAGAAATCCAATACAGAATGCATAAAAATATATGTAAATTTCCATCTAATGAATTATATAAGGGCAGATTAGTGCCAGATAAGAGTGTAGAAAATAGACTTTTAAAAGACTTAGATGGGGTCAATGATACAGAAGGTAAAAAGTAACTAATTTTATCTTCAATTTATAATATAATAGAAACACGTGAATCTTTAGTATTCTATAATACACAAGGTGCATATATGTATGAAAGCATAGAAAATAATGAACATATGAACATTTTTTCTGAAAGTAAAAGTAATCAGATGGAAGCATCGTTAGTAAATGAATATGTTATCAAATTAATAAATGCTGGAGTTAAACAAGAAGATATAGCTGTAATTACACCTTATAGTGCTCAAGTATGTTTTCTTTTTTTCATTTTATTATATCTAATGAAAGGTCTCTTTGTTATTGCAAATTTTAAAAGAAAAATATCCACAAATAGAAATAAATACAGTTGATGGATTTCAAGGACGAGAAAAAGAAGCAATTATTTTCTCATTAGTAAGAAGCAATGAAAAAGGAGAAGTAGGATTTTTAGTGGATAAAAAAAGACTTAATGGTACTGTTTTTTTCTACTATACATTCCTAAAACATTTCTAAATAATAATAGTAGCTATAACAAGGCCTAAAAGACATCTTTGCATTATAGGTGACTCTCAAACTATAGAAAGGAATAGTGGGTTTTTAAAACGCTGGGTACAATATCTAGAATACAATAGTGACCTGCGTTACCCATTATAAAACTTAGGCTGTTATAGAAAACTGTATATTTTACAGTAAAGACTAAACGAGCAATTTTTCAATATTATTCTAGTGACATTAGTTCCCAGTTACATGTATATTGTTCTATTTACCTTAATTGTCTGGATCTGTGACTTTAAATCAGATGCTTCATTCGTTGTAATACTTGCTGAAATAACAGGGCGTGTAACACCACATGCACGCCCTAATGCAATTTTCGATGCGATAAAAACATATGGTACATTCTATTCAACATCAATATACACATCACTGGTACATTCTATGCAACTTTGTCTTCACAAAGCAATGGAAGATGAAGAAGAATCTCAATAGGTTCTGTATCAGCTGCCATAACGATAAACTCACTAATCCCTCTATTAAGAGTCTTTGTAGCCTCATTTGCACCCTTTTTTAATTGCTTATAATGTGATGCTTGCTGAACAAGATCCAAAATTTGCTGCGTCAAAACCCCATCAGCTAATGGAAATGCTAATTAACTTTTTTAATATCCAATGCAAAAAAGATAGTTTCAAGACGGGAAAAAAGGTATTTCCGCCCATTTGTGGCTTACCTTTAGGATGGACACCCGACATTGCTCTAAACTATGTTTCTTCTTCTAAAATTTTCCTTTTTCCTCAAAAATATACAGAATCCTTTATTTTTTGCTTATTAACTCTCCGGCAAAAATCCTTTGATCTTACGGACAACCACTCCTCCTTACTCCATCAGTTAAAAAATCTCTTTATCTCTGGACGTTCATTGTCTCATAAAATAGAGTAGAACACAGTATATACACGTGTTTTCCAGCGTCTTTTTGCTCATTTTTTGTCGCTTTTACATTTGTCAGATACTCTTTGGTATATTTATTAAAAGGCCTAAAAATACTCTAAAAAACTCGGGAAAAAAACGAAAATATTTCGTGTCTCCTCTTCAATGGCTTTTTCACAGGCGTTATCCTTAATATCTTCCATAAATACTGCCAAACACTCGTCTTTCTTTCTGGCTCTTTCATAATATATCTGACAAACAGCACCTGTAGTTGTTGCCATAGACACACAGTTGCTATAGAAACACTCCTTAGAGAAACAGTATTTCCTAGAACTATTGTTGCCATGGAAACGGATAAGCATCCACCAATCAGATTCCTTCTTTGGAACTATTTAAACTCAGAATTTGCAGATTTGCAGATTTGTAAACGTAAGAAAAACCATCTAAAGGCAAAAAGTGCATACAACAGGCAATTGTGTGAGATAAGTAGTGTTTTCAAGGATTTTTCAACTAAAACAAATAGTAAACGTTTTCTGATACAGATATATTAATTTTCTTTTTGAATTCAGAGTTTAAAATGTTTTTTTCCGCTTTTTTGCATGTATTTTTATGGATTGCAGTGTATAGACAAGTAAAAGCATTAAATCCGATTGTTATTGTGGGTATTTGAATCAGAATATAAGACTATGAACTCAGGAATTGACACAGGAAATGCATTTTTTGATAGCATTACAGGAGAACGTTTTTACGTCAAAGGAGTAGATTACCAGCCGGGAGGAAGTTCAAGCCTTGTAGACCCTCTTTCTAATATTAGAGGGTGTGAAAGAGACATTCCTATAATGAAAGAGTTAGGAATCAATGCAATCCGTGTTTATCAGGTGGATAATTCAGACAATCATGACAGATGTATGAAACTTTTGGAGGAAAATGGTATTTATTTATTTCTTGATATAAATACAGCACTTATATCACTTTGGAGTGTAAACACTGCATCCTCTTATACAGATGAATATCTTCAGAATATTTTTGCAACGGTTGATGCTTTTAAAAAATATGTAAATGTTATTGGTTTTTTTGCAGGGAATGAAATTGTTTCATCTCCAGAACAATCGAATGCTTTACCATGGATAAAATCAGTTGTTCGGTTGTTAAATTCTATGTTTTGGAACAATAGATTAACATTTTCAGGGATTTAAAATCATATATTCAAAAACATTCAAAACGAAAAATATATGTAGGGTATTCGGCAACAGATATTAACAATCGTGTCCCTACAGCAATGTATTTGAATTGTGGCAATGATAATCATCGTGTTGATTTTTATGCTATTAATCTCTACTCATGGTGCTCTCCTTCTAATTTTATGACCAGTGGATATTCTCAAAGGGTGCTTGATTTCTCTGCATATACCATTCCCATATTTTTCAGTGAGTATGGCTGCAACAGGAATCCACCACGACCTTTTGATGAAGTTCAATACATTTATTCTCGTGAAATGTCAGGCGTTTTTTCTGGAGGCTTGGTTTATGAATGGACAGAAGAACTAGGTAACCCAAATTATGGGTTGGTCTATATTAATGGAAGAACTTTGCAAAAAAAACAAGACTTTTATAATTTAAAATATCAATACGAAAAAATAAATCTTCCTGAAGGCAGTGGAGGATACAAAGTTGTAAGTGGGGGTAATAAATGTCCCGAAAATTCCTTTTCTTTTAATGTTTATACGGAACTTCCAAAAATGCCTAAAAGTGCTGAAAAATATCTTAAACATGGTGCTGGAAAACCTCTTGGACTTCGTCCTCTTGGCTCAAAAAACAAATATCCAAAACCAGAGGTAATACATATATGTATGAATCTATATACCATTAATTTTAATTTTCATAGAATCCAGATTTTCCTGATGATAAGGATTCTACGAATTCTAATGATGATGATGATGATGACAGCGCTTCTATGAAACATTATTCTTACAAAAAGATTTATTTCATCTTATTTATTTCATTATTTCGAATATACTTATTTTAATGATATTTTTTTATACATGACACTAGCTTTTGAATTTAGCTTAAATATTATAGCTATATTACTTGTTTTGATATTTATATCTATAAAACAAACGATTCATATTTGAAGATATATGTTTGTAATTATACTCATGTCAAAACATATATAAAGATTATATATTGCTTGAAGTATACAATTATTCTGTATTTAAGCTTTTAGTGCTTCTTTTATTACTTTGAAGAATTAGAATTTAAAAATCTGACTAAAAATATACACACTTTTTTCAAGTTCTTCTGGATCATCTGTAGGAACTTTAATCATTGGTTTTCCGAAATATTGTTGTATAACATTCATTTCATCCCAACTTTTGCGGTCATGTACGAAGTTTATACTAACACCAATGCGTCCAAATCTTCCTGTTCGACCGATTCTGTGAAGATAAGTTTGAGGATCAGGTCTATTCATATAATCTAATGGAATATCGTAATTAACAACCATGTTTACTTGAGAGATGTCTATTCCCCTAGCAATAACCTAACAATGTTTAAATTCATCTTTTTATTGTAGATATATTTACATTAGTTGTTATTAAAACTTTACTTTTCCCTGATCGAAAATCATCCATAATTGTATCCCTTTGATTACTTTCAAGAGCTCCATGCAGTGATGTAACAGCATGTCCACTCTCTGTCATTTTTTTGGCTATTTTATCTGCTTGATCGCGTTGCTATATAATAAGTTTTATTATAATAAAACTTTTTAGACTTACTCTCACAAAAATAATTGATTGACCTATTGTCAAAAGGGAATATAATTCAACCAAAACATCGTATTTGTGCTGTTCGTCTTTGCAATCCATATAAAGTTGTTTTATTCCATCTAAACTTAGCTCTTCTGTTTTTAATCGTATTTCATTAGCACCAGGCGCAAATCTTGACGAGAATTCTACTACATCATCAGGGAAAGTAGCACTGAAAAGGATAATTTGAGTCGTTTTTGGCAATCGACTAATTCCAAATTAATACAGATTCCCTTATTCAAAATGTAATAAACAAACCTTTTAATTCTCATACATTGAGCTCCAAGATTTTGCTGGTCAAGCATATTATCCGCTTCATCTAATACAAAAACCCTTATATCTTTAGTATCAATTGATTTCCTAGTAATCAAATCTAAAACAGTTCCTGGGGTTCCAACAACAACATGTGCAGTTATTTTCTCATTCCTTGCTACAGAATCTTTGATACCAAAAGCTGTTCTCACTGGCGTAAATCGGCCCATTTCAACAATAACATCCATAGTTTGCCTAGCAAGCTCCCTAGATGGTGATAAACATATAGCCTGACAACTTAGTTTTATTTTAGAACAAATATAAATAAAACCTGAACAGTATTTTCAGAAAAGTCAATCCTAGATAATATAGTCAAACAAAATGCTGCTGTTTTCCCTGTTCCTGATTGTGATTGCCCTATCATATTCCTAGGTCTATATTTCTTAGAATATATATATCTTTTAAAAAAACATACGGGTTACTAAGAAGCAAAGGTAATGCTTTTTCTTGAATTTTAGAAGGTTTCTGAAATTTTAAGGCATATATTCCTTTCAACAAATTTTCATGACTAGAATAATAAAATTTTAAATCGTTTAGATATAAATCCTTACAGCATAAGATCTTCAAATCTTTTAACAGAATAAAGAGGTGAATTAGGATCAGCCTGTATATCTGCTAGCTTTACTGTAATATTCTCCTCATGTTCAACTAAGTTATCATGAATATTTGCTTTTTTCTGTAATTCCTCATCTTTCACACCTAAAATAATGTTATCACCGTTATTTTTAGCTTAAAAACAATTTCCACTACTAATTGTATCTGTTTTTTCACTTGTATTTTCTCTAATATAATTTTCTGCTAATGTATTATTGTTATAATCTTTTTTATTATTTGATTCTTTTGTTTTTGTGTTTTGTACGCTTAAATCATCTATTTTTTTTTCAATTTTTTCAAGATCACTATTCCCTGAACCAGATGTTAAAGAATTATCTGTTAATAATATCTTTTCTGATGCAATAGTACTCATTTCTTTGTTTTTTTTTAAAAAAAAACGGATATTAAGTTTAGACGATATCCAACGTCGTACTTTTGTTATCTAAAAATCTTAAAACCAAAAGAAATTTGATTAAAGAATTTATAGTGTTTATGAAAGTTAGTTATTGATAATATTTATTTTTCTAATATATTAGTATCTTAAAATACAGTAATTATTCTACTTTATCTATTTATTTTTTTAAATCAAAAAGTTTTTAAAGTATGGAAGTTCCTAGAACAAGTTTTGGAGCAGAATTAAAGGCAGGATAAAAAAATAATGTATTAGATATATAAAGAATTAACGGTTTTAAAAGGATGCATTTAAACCTGTTGAAAATTGGGTATTTATTAACATCAGATACAGATAAAAAGATTATTAAATGTATTTCAGGTTAATAATGGAATAAAATGGTTAGATGATTTACAGTCTTTTTACAGAGAGAGGGCTATTATAGGTATATTGATTTGAAAATTTGTATAGTAATTTAGGAGACTCTATAGAAAAAGAATACTCCCTTAAACTCTCTTCATTATCGAAAAAGTATCATGAAAAAAAAGGAAAGCGTTCTACAAGTTTGTCAGTAGGAGACAACCCTCGTATGACTCCTGGTTCTTTAGAATCGTATAGAGTTTATATTTTAATTATTATTTAATTTATTATAGAGCTTCTGTTACTACATGGGAAAATATATTGAATAGCACTGAAAGTTTAGCAAAAGAACGACAAATATTCTCGGAAGAGATTCAAATTCAAGTAGCGGATAATTTTAGAGCGTTAGCAGCAAAGACAGATGATTTAAGAAAAAAGGTTGTTATATCATTAAATTTTAACATTAGGATTAAAATAGTACAACAGCATGTTATTTTTTCAGAAAAACTATTGGAGGATAGGGAAAAGATATATTTAGAATTAAAAAAAGTATTTAATTTAATCATTATTTTAAAATTTAATAATTTTAAGTCAAAATCAAAATATGATGAACATTGTTATTTAGTAGAAAGTTCTCGTCAAAAACATGAAAAATCATGTGATGAAAATAAGGTAGTATTTCTTTTGAATGATTTATCCAATTTAACACATTTCTAGGCAAAAGCGAAAAAAGCGTATCATGAGGTATTTATCCAAACTTATTTTATTTTAAGCCTTATTTAATTATAGAATATTCTTGATATGAACAATGCTAAGGTTTTTCATTGAAAAATATAAATTTTAATAACATTTTTAGAATAATTATATTATTGCTATTCACGTAGCAAATGCACATAAAAACAAATATTTCTTTTCTGATATTCCTGATATTTTGGATGTAAAGGTTAAAAGTTTATAAAAATATCTTTTTAATTTTTTTAGAGTATGCAGGATATAAATGAATTGCGCATTCAAAGTATGAATTCTATATGGACTACTGCTGCAAATCTTGAAATTACTATGTTTAATCGTTGTAAAGAACATCTTACTAACATTATTGGATTTGTAAGCAAAAATAACCCAGTTCTTGATTCTACTATGTTTGTGCGTCATAATGCAACTTCATGGTATGAACCACCTGATTTCGTATTTGAACCCTGTATTATATGGCATGATTCGGTATATTTTAATGTTTTTGTTTAATAATTTTATATTAATAAGCTTTAAGAATGAGATGGTAGCAAATGAAGATTCTATTGTTTTTTTAAAAAATAAAGTTATCAAATCCCGTATGAAATTATCACAGTTACAAGAAAATGTTGATATAAAAAGACGAGAAATTGATGGTTTGCAGAATCTTAGGGAAGTTTATTCAAAAAATCCTCAACTTGGAAGCCAAAATGACGTTACAAATGTAAGTTATTTATATAACAATATGTTTTACTAATTACTTAGAATCTTCTTGATGCACGGAGAGAAGTGGCTTTTATGGATAATCAAAGATTAACATTTCAAATGGAAGTTGATGCTATTGTTCGTGTTATTGGAGGTTGTTTTTTTGCTTTGTTAATTTTAATTAATCTTCTAGATGTTAATAATGATATATTACCACATGATTTTAAACCTTCATCTTTTACAATTCCTACAAATTGTGATTGTTGTAATTCCACTATTTGGGGATTAGCACGGCAAGGTTTGACGTGTAAATGTTGTTATTATTCCTTTTTTTAATTTCTCTTATTATTATTAGATTGTAATTATAACTGTCATTTTAAATGCGAAATGAGAGTTTCAAAAAGTTGTCCAGGGGTAAGAAATGGAAAAAAGACAAAAAAAATGAAGGAAGTTACAAGTTCATATAATCCACAAAAAAATACTATGTCTTCATTATCATCTTCGCTCAAAAGTATTTTATTAATTCTATTAATAACAAACTAACATATAAGATACTAATTTAGATAAATCACCTTCAGGAAACAAAGGCTCGTTTGATAGTCCTTTAAAAACATCAATTTCGATGAATAACTCTCGTGTTTCAGTTTCATCTGTTTTTGATAAGCAAATAGCTAAAGTTCTATATAATTATGGTAATTTTAATATATAATACAATTTATTGTTAAACAAAGATAGTTTCGACTAGTACTAGTGAGCTTAGTGTAAAAGAAGGCGATGAAATTATTGTTTTGGAGAAAGATGGTAGTTATAAAAATATCGAATATACTATTAATTAATAATAGATGGTTCTGGATGGATTACTGCTCGTCTTGGATCACAAGAAGGCATTGTTCCAACTTCATATGTAAAAATGATAAATCCTCAAGAACTTGTATTAAATGAAAATGGGTCTTCTATTTCAACTAAATCAATAAAAAAATCTGGACCTGCTGTTCTTCCACGACGTGGAAAAAAATCAAAAGAAATATATGTAAAAGCATTATATGATTATGATGCAAGTTCTGAAGTTGAAATATCTATCCGAAAAGGCGATTTGATTAAATTAATAAAAGGTGATCAAGGAGATGGCTGGAATGAAGGTTTTGTATTGAAACTTGCAGAATTGAAAAATTAACAAACTTAGGAGAATTAAATGGTGTAATTGGACAATTCCCTGCAAGGTAAAACAACATATTCTATTTTGAGATGATATTAACAAAAATAGTTATGTAGAGGTTATTTCAGAAAGATCATAGTGCTATGCTTTTTTAAATAATGGAAAGCACAAAAAATAATTACGACTTTTTTGATGATCAAAAATACCATTTTTATATTTTTATGGTTTTTCAAAGTATCTATTATTTATCATTCAATTTAGTGGCCTGTTGAACATTGAACTCAGTGAATCTATGATCTTTTTTCAACTGAAATATTCTATTTTAAAAGAAATTACCTTTGTCCGACTCTTTCACTATGTTTAAGGAATTTATTAGCACATCGAATGACACACGTTTCCTTTAATATTACATTAAAACCTCTAGAATTAATAGTATTACCTCCTTAGAACTAAGGGATTTGCTTATAAACTCATTAACACAATCTGAGAAACATTTTTGAACCAAATTAGAATACATCTATTTATTTTTAACTAACGTATTTTAAAATTCTTTATTTTATAAAACTTTCATAAAATCTTTCATCTGTTTAACTTCCATAATGCCTTGTAGTGTTGCCTTATAAAAATATGTTATTATTTCTTATAAACTTTTAACAATTACCTGTTCTTTCTGATTTAACGCCTCCATTTAATTTAATATCGATTTTTTCACTTCAAAAATTTATTTATTATATTTATTATATATTAAAAAATATTTAAGCAAAAAATAATTGTAGAACATAAATATATTTGTTTTTCAATTGGAAAAGTCTTATTATGTATTACATCTCTTTTTATTATAATATAACACGGTACTAATTAGTTGCAGAGAAATTTGTTAATGTATCGATGTTGAAGTTAAGAGATTTAATGTTAGTAAAAAAGGCATAAAAGAAGTACAAGTTGAATATAAGGGGCATAATACGTATTTGGGGACAATATATAAGACATTTTTTTATAAAATCAATTTTTGAAAATTTTTTTGGCATTTCTTTTGGAGTTTTAAAATTAAGAAAATAAACATATAACTTTTGTTCTGTTTCCTTTTGAAGGAGGAAAAATGCATGAAGTAGCAAAAGAAACAGAGGAATTACAGGGCCCAAGCCAAAAATTGTCACTTCTTTTATGGTGGAGACAATTTAAATATAAACAGGGATGGAAGAAGTTTGTAGCAGAAAAAACAAAAGGTTTGTATTTATACACGAATATAGAGTGGAATAGATCTGTTTTTGTTTTATATATACACAGTGTTGTGGTGATTCAGATTCTGATTTATTTTTATAGGCATATTTGGGGTTCCTTTACAAATATCACTTCGATATGCAAATGTTGCAGTTTCTTCTACGGATAGTAATGGTAATTCAAATGTTTATGGATATATACCTATTGTTGTTGCAAAATGTGGCGCGTTTCTGAAGGAAAATGCAAAAAGTGTTGAAGGGATATTCCGTCTTAACGGATCAGCAAAACGATGCAAAGAGTTACAAACAATATTTGATTCTCAACCTAAATATGGGATGAATATAAATTGGGATGATTTTACAGTTCATGATGCTGCGAGTATTCTACGGCGTTATCTTAATTATCTCCCAGAGCCTATTATACCTCATAGATTTTATCAAGCATTTAGGAATCCTTTAAGTATTAAAAAAGAAAACGATTTCAAGTCTCATTTTTTTAGGAAATGAATTCTATGATGAACAGGATGTTATTTTAGCATATAAAGGATTAATAGCGTCTCTCCCACTCATGAATCAACAATTGTTGTTATATATTTTAGATTTGCTAGCAGCTTTTGCTTCAAAGTCTGATGAAAATTTGATGACGGTATCTAATCTTTCATCTATTTTTCAGCCTGGTATTCTTTCGCATCCCGAACATGATATGTCTCCTAAAGAATATTATCTTTCACAGAATGTCGTTATATTTCTTATTAGTCATCAAAAACATTTTTCAATAAATACAATTACTTCAAATTCTAATTTGATATTGTTAGATGACAGCGAGAATAATAATTTTTTAGAAGCATCATATGCTACAGATTCTAGTAAATATGCGTTTAAGAAGAAATCTAATGTTTTAAAAAAACCGCTTTGTACTAACCCGAAATTTCAAAATTCTTGTAAAAACAATGACTTGAAATTGGAAGAATTTAACTCGAAAAAACCATTTCAATTTATATCACGTAGTAATACTTTACCAAGTAATTCGAGTAGGAGGATTAATCCTTGTATTACAAACACTTTAGTTTCTCTTAAACAGAATACGTTGAAAAGTTCTAAATTTTCGCCACGGAAACTTAGTATAAATGAGGATAAAATCTTTAAAATGAAAAGGTAAATTAATTCATTTTTTAAATATTTATACTAATATTCTTTAAAATAGAGAAAACAGTTATTCTACTTTTGGGACATCCCCTGATGGTTCATTTATTGACTCCTCTTCTGAGATTTTTAAGAATACTGATTCTATATATACTCTTCCTTCATCTTTAGGTAGTTCATCTTGGTTTTCTCGAAAATTTCAAAAAAAAATTTTAGATAAAACATTACCTATGAATATTTCATCATCATCATTAAAAACTCTTGGAACCTATTCTAGTATATTTCCTTTTAAATTAAAAACACGTCGATCTTTTTCATCTCAATCGACACATTCTGTTTGTCATTCTCGGGTAAATTCAATTCCTAGTTCTATAGCATCTGAAGATAGACTATCAAGAGATAATTCAACGTTTGACAATCAAATAGTAAAAAAGGGTTCAGTATGTGATATTTATTACGTTTAATTTTCCTTTATAATGGATGAAAACACATATTTATAAATATCACCATTGGAATAACAAATAATATCTAAGGCATTGTTTTTAATGATATTATACAAGGATTTTATTGAAATTGTTATAAAAACATGTATTCTTTTTAGTAAAATCCCTATTTTTTATCTTTTTATTTTAATTATTTTCAGACTATTTTTAATATTTAACAATTTAATATACATTATTTAAAACAGGTTTATATTTATATGAAAATATTTTTGTTTTATTGTTGAATCCTTTATTATCTTTTTCTATTAATGTCAATTTTTAATTACAACTATTTTTATAATTTTATAATTTTTTATATAACTTGACATTTAATTTGCAACTTAATTATTTTCGGATTTATGGATTATATAATGTTTATTTTAATTATATTATTGTGGACTACTTAAATAATTTATTATAAACTGTTTTAGTAATTTGATATATAATTAATGTTTAATGTACTAATAAAAGGTTGGTAAAATAATGTATTTATTTTTTAAAATCAATTGAGGTCTTATTAATATTATCAGTGATGTTTGAGTTTTTATTTAAAATAAAATACAAATTAAATTTCATCTTAGAACGTTTTTTAATTATATAATGTTTTTGAATATATAATAAACTGAAAAATATATGTGTTTAAATTCTAATAATATAAATATTTAACAATTGAATAATTTGTATAAGAAAAAACATATATAGAAGCATTATTATTCTATTAAAAACAAGGGATATTTAAATTTTAAAAAAATATTTTTTAAATTTTATCGGTTACTTAAATCTAAACTTTTCAATGAAGATTTCTGTTTTTTTTTGGATTAAATTATATATATATATTGTTTTTGCATTAACCTTTTCATCAGCTAATGAAGAAGATTCATTTTCATCAGCTAAAGAAGAAGATTTATTTTTAAATGATAATTTTATAAAGAAAAAATATGATATTCATAGAGGAATACCAAAAAATCCTTATTATTTCAGAAAATATTTACATATAAAAAGTAGTGATGCTTTTGAAAAAAAAAGGGAAAAACTTAAAGAGAAAATTATTCTAGAAGATATGAAATTAGCAAGTTTAGAGGTAATAATATTAATTTTTGTATAAAATCTAATTTTCAAGAATGATTACTGTCCATTTCTAAATAATTGTTCTAAACAAGAAAATACTGGGTTTTTTTCAGAATATTACTGTTTTGATTTTGTTTCACGCAATGTTACAGATATATTTAAAAACTGCTATAGTTTAGCTGTATTTTTAAAAATAAAGTGATTTCTTCAATAGTTTAAAAATATACTGAAAATATTTTAGAGATTTTGTAGAAACAACTGAAAATAATAGCTCAAAAAACAATGGAACTGGAAAAACTAAACCATCAACTAATAAACTACCAATTGATGGCTATAATGATTTTTTCAAAGATTTATTTCCTATTTCAAAAGCATGTTCTTGGACCAATGAACATGACAAGTTAACTTATCTTCAGACCGTTGCATATGAATTTAAAAGCCGTTTAAATGTATTTTTATATATGGTTTTATTTTATAAGAATACTAATATATAAAATACAGGAATGTTTAGCTATACGTGTGTCTCAAAGCAACACAACATATTTTGACGCTTATAAAGAAAAAAAGGACAAATTATTTAAATTTCTTTTTCCATCATCTCCTGCTATTAATTCACTATTAGCAACTTTTTATATTTCAGGCCCTCCTAATTTTATACTAGCTTTTATTCCATACAATATAAATACCTTTTTTTTAAATATTTTAGTTGCTTTTGCTGTTGGCACTCTTTTTGGTGATGTTTTCCTACACCTTCTTCCTCAAATATTTTTGGGTAAAGAAAATCATAATGATATGGATCTAGTATTGTTTAATGAACAAAAAAATGTTTTTCTTAGCTTTATCATTTTATTTGGATTTATTTGTTTTATGCTAATAGATATAATTATGCGCTTATCTTCAAAACATTTTCATAATTGTCATAAAGATAATCATAAAAAAGATGATAAAGCAGTAGCAGTATCTACTTCTGTATCTTTAAGATCCAGTGATTCAAATGATGTTAAAAAGAGAATTATAGCTAGTGAAAAGAAAAATGAAAAGAAATCACCAACCGCTTTAACTGCAGATACTTCAAAAATAACGTTTTTTGGTTATCTTAATCTTATAGCAGATTTTTTCCACAATTTTACAGATGGTCTGGCACTATTTATGTCATTTCATATTTCCCCAATAACTGGTGCAACAACAACAACTGCTATTTTTTTTCATGAAATACCTCATGAGATTGGTGATTTTGCCATTCTTATACAAAGTGGATTTAAAAAATATCAAGCATTAAGATGCCAATTCATTACAGCTATTGGTGCTTTTTTAGGAACTTTAACTGGAATATTTGTACAGAAATTTTCCAAAAATATTTTCAATAATGAATTTTATCTTTTTAATGTTCCTATTACTGTAAATGATCTTATTTTACCTTTCATAACAGGCAAGATATAAATGATGTATGCTTTTCTTTAATACAATCTAGGAACTTTTTTGTATGTAGGAACGGTAGGAATTATCCCTCAATTATTAGAGACAAAAAATCAAAACTATAAGTTGTGGAAAGCTCTCATTGAATCGATTGCAATCTTTTTAGGTTTTACATGCATGTTTATTATTTCATAAAGTTGAAAAAATTTCATCAAATAATTGAATGTATAATTATTATTGAAATAACTGTCCTTTTAAAACATACATTGATAAAATTTAATATAGCCTTATTAAAGATATGTACTATCTGTATTTTTTTCGTCAATATGTTTCTCCATTGTTCTATCATGCAAATATCCTTTTTTATAATTTATAATTTTAGATAATTGATTTGTAAATTTGTATAACCATTCAGTGAACAATATAAGACCACCAATAATAGTAAAAATACGTATCAAAAAACGAAGAAACGGATCCCTTTTTTCAACTACTAACAAACTAATAGGTTCAATATCATAAAGAAATACTATTCCTACTTTAAATTAGAAAATCCTCAAGTACAGAAATATAATTTTACCCGGAACATTATAATAATCTATCTCTGATGACTTTTCCTTAACCGAATATTTATTCGTTAATAAACGTTTATTACCTTTTACATATGTGGTAGGAATAATAGATATATAGTACTGAAACAAGTAAAAATCTACCATTTAAACTATCTATCAACAATTTGTAAAACAATTACTTACTATGATCTGTAATTCTTCCAGTATTGTCTAAAGGACTAATAATACTGGAGTAGTGTTTACCAAAAGAAAAATGAC
Source organism: Pneumocystis jirovecii RU7 (assembly GCF_001477535.1). Taxonomy (NCBI): domain Eukaryota; kingdom Fungi; phylum Ascomycota; class Pneumocystomycetes; order Pneumocystales; family Pneumocystaceae; genus Pneumocystis; species Pneumocystis jirovecii. Next base: position 110,552 of record NW_017264792.1, read on the forward strand.
GAATTATATGTGTAAAATTCATTTCTAAACACATTATTCCAATAAACAAATATACATATATACACATACGATCATGACTTAAATGCTTTATTCCATAACCATGTCCTTGTGCTGTAATATGAAAATTTCCATGTACTCTATGAATATCGATGCTCCCATAAATACGGCATGCAGGTGCATCCTTCACATGTCCTTTTGGCTTCAGCTCTTCTTCCTTTAGTCGCCGAAAGACCTGCTTTACCGTCTGGATAGGTGGAATATGTTTGCTTGAAAAGTCTATTGATTCCGTTTCAAATAGTGCCTAAACCACTTCTGTCACTCTTGAATCTAAACAACCACCCCCACTCGTCTTACTCCCTCTTTTTTCAGGGTCTCTCCCGCCAAAATCAGTTCAGACGTCGCATCTTTTACATTCACATCAATTACTAAATACCATCTCCTGTCAGCATCAATTTATCCTTTCCTCACACCCACCATCACACGGCATAAAAACAACTATATCCACGTTCAATTTCATGTGCTCCATCACCTCTTTTTCAATATTAAACTGGTGTTCTTCTTTTCCTCTCCTATACATCCCAATTTCCCGCCAAAGAAAAATCACAAGAAAAATAGACCATAAAATAGTAAGAATTCCTCCTTTAGATGACTTTTCTATATAACTAGGCTCTATTTTTCTGAAAAAATCTAGTTTTTTTACCGCTGGAAATGCCGGAAATTTTCTTGCTCCCGGTTGTGCCTCAAAATACTCCATTATACAACTTCCTACACAAAATTCCTCCTGTATCTCTTGAGAACTTATCAGATATTCATAAATTGTCTTATTTTACCCTTTAATTTGCCCTTTATTTTCCCTTTTTTCCTGCTTTTTCTTCCTTCTTTTATCTTGTCGTTTATCTTCGTCTCGTCCGTCTCGACGTTACGAGAATATATACTACTCAGTGTTCAAAGATACTTTCAAAAAGCGTTTTTTATACAAAAAAAAGGCTGTTTTCTTCTTATCCCATAAAATTCAAGAAATTCTGCATGATTTTAATTACTTCTTCTATAATTTTTGTATTTTCTCTACACCTCTAGCGTCAGTGCAACACTATAAGCCTAAGCACTAGAGAAAAATACACAGAAAAGCAAACAAAAAACACAAAATCTATATATTATTCAAAAATATACTGATAAAACACTATTTTCTACAGACTGTATCATTCATTTGTACCTAGCACGTGCTTTGGAGTTATGCATTTGCTTCCTTATAATGTACCACTTTTCTTGCACTCAAGTGCACCCGAACTCAAGAATATTTGACGCTTCTGATGTCTCTTTAGACGCACTTAGTCCTGTATATTTACTATTCGGATATTTTGTTGGGTCACTGCGGCGATTAAGCTGCAACGACAGCTTTAACGACATCCATACAGAGGGTTAACATAGGGAAAAGAAAATGCAAATTTTTGGTAAAAAAACAGAAGAAAACATAAATAACAAAACTAATATTCTTATGCAGTGAAAACACTTACAGGAAAAACGATTACTTTGGAGGTGGAGTCGTCAGACACAATTGACAATGTCAAAAGCAAGATTCAAGATAAAGAAGGGATTCCACCGGATCAGCAACGGCTAATCTTTGCTGGAAAGCAGTTGGAGGATGGAAGAACACTTTCTGATTACAATATCCAGAAAGAATCGACTCTTCACCTTGTATTGCGGCTCCGTGGTGGAGCACCACAGAAATGTACAATGAAGGAGTGCAACGCGCCAGCAGTGCGGATTGCAGGGGACTGTAACTTCTGTGAAGGTCACTTTTGTGGGCGGCATCGGCAGCTTGAGAACCATGCGTGTACAGGGCTGCAGGAGTGCCGGCAGCAAAGCCATGAAAGAAATAGGACAAAGCTAGAAAAAGAACAGTGTGTAGCAAGCAAAGTATAATTGTTGTTGGAGTTTATTTTGTATTGGTTCACAGGATGTCCTGAGGACTTGTTTTTTTAATTTGTGATGTTTATTTTTTCATCGTCTATGAATAAGTGTGTTTAAAACAAGTGTTCCAAGTGGTGCCCGTTGATATACGTGTTATACTTGTCAGTAACAACTTGCCTGTCATCTATAGCCAAGATGGAGGCAAAAGTTCGCCAGCAGAAGCTAGAAGCAGCAAAGAAGCGTATGAATGAGGTTAAAAAGAAAATACGTGCAGATCAGCCACATGAGTGGCCAGCACAGGTACAAGTAGATACAACAAATGAATCAAAAAGCACAGTTCCAAGTATTTTGACTGAAAATATACAAGAAGATACACAAGAAATAGATTCAACGTGTAAAAAATTCTTGAATGAAGAAGAGTCAATCAATATAGCAAAAATACAGACTCAAGAAGATATAGCTTTAAATGAATATATTGATGAAAATAAGGGGAAAATAAGTGAAATTAGTCCATCTTTAAGCAATGATAAATCTTCTATTGGAATATCTAAGGAACAAAACAAAAATCTACAAATAGAAATAGAATCTAGGCAGGAATCAGAAGAAAAGGGATCAAATATATCAAATGAACAATGGGACGTAAGAAAATCAATAGAAATAATGGAAAACACAATAAAAGAATTAAAATCACAAATATCTTTCCTACAGAGAAGCTATCTTGAAATAAATGAAAAATTAAATACAATATTATTAAAAGTGGATACGGATAACACGGTATTACAGAGAGAAAAAACAGAGATTAAAGAACATGAAAGAATAAGCCAATTGGAAGCAGTTATTAAAAGTTTAGAAGAAAAACTCAAAAATGTACAATATAGTGCTCAAGAAGACTCGGTTCTACCAAAGATGGAGCATCCAGTGCAGTCTCAAGGTTATGACTATTTAAGTTTTGAGGATATTTCTCTTAATACTGTTAATACATCACCAGAAAGTAAACAAGGAAGTCAATTCTACTATAAAACATGTAAAATAGATTTAAGAAAAACAGGTGGATGTATAGGGTGTTCAGGGGATATACTTGAAATATAATGCAAATACAAATAAAAATGAAAGATATATTTTCATAATATATAATATAGGTTATATAATATGATTTATATGATATAAGCTATATAAGTGATTAAATAGATATTTTTAAAGACAAAAAATAAAAGCTGCTAATTACGATAGGTGTTAATATAGAAATATTTTTTAAAAATATATTGCGTAATAAAATAAATAGAATATATAACTCAATTATCAATATATTCCAATCCTTATTCTATATATTTATATGTTAAAAAATAAAATAAATGTTATCAAGAAAGTCTTAAGTTTTAACTTTGATTGTTGCATTAATAGACTAAAATTTTAAACATAATATAAAGTATTTTGTTTAGCAACATTTTGAAAGATTTAAAGAGGCTTATTAGAACATTTAGATAAAAATAACTGTTATAATACGTTTTGTAAATAAAATGAAATTTATGCTTTGAATACTTTCCTAATTTTCCAAAAATATGTTAATGTAAAACCCAAATCTATTGACCCTTCTCTGTTTTCATTATTTGTAGCAATTTTAGTTCAAACGTTATATATTATAAAACAATAGATATGTGTTTATCATGAAATGTGTTAAAATTAGAAATAAAAAATAATGTTTAATAACAATTAAGATTACTAAAATCGTCAAAAAAGAAATTAAATTTAAGAATATATTCCTTATTTCTTAAAGAATATATTTTTTTTAATATAATCTATATATCTTAACATCAAATAATATATCATTAAAATAACAAATTTATAATAAAATACTAACACTAATAAACTTAGACCGAGTATCTTCTCCGCTCAAATATTAATGATATTTTTTACAAGTGTTCTTTATAAATAAACTTTTAAAAATTAACTATTCATTTTTTCCAAATATACACAAGTATACATTATTGTATAAAGCGCCACTCTTCAGCAAGATTTAAATACTTTTTTCAAAAAAATAAAAAGTTAATTTATGCTCAAATAACTCTAACAGAAACGTCTAATAAAATGAATAATCCATCAATAGTTTTCAATTTTTACAAAAACAATTGTTGTAAATACTATACTGCCTTTTTTATACTCTATAATCTTGCTCAAATAACCGAAAAATCTTGTTTTAAATAAAAGAACTTGTCTTACAAGAATACAATTGCCTATAAAAAAATCAAATATATATTATATTATTTATTTTGCAAACTCTTAATAAGATTTTCCTATATTTTTACTCTTATATTGCTAATATTTCACTTTAAAAGTCTAAATTTAGCCAAAATAAAAAGCCCAAAAATTGGCAATCTAGAAATCAATGCAACTTCTTATTATAACTATACCCTCATCCCAAAAATTCTGAAAACCCTTCAAGAACTGTCATCCACATACAAAAAATCTCATTGCAATATTTAACCATGTATATTTTACCATCTAGCGTCGAATCCACTATTTATAGCAATTACTATCCCAAATATAAATATTCATAAATATTCACAAAAATATACATACCATGTTTTTCATTGTATTTTATTAAACTTCCACCACAAGTACCTGCTAAGACAAAAATATCCCATTAAAACCAATTGTATATTTTTCGACCTTTTCCAACAGCCAATATATATTATACATATAATAATAAAAAAACATTTCCATTGCATCCCATTCATTCTACCATACACAAAATCCTCTAATACAATCCATTCCCAGCAAAATTACCAACAACATATTATGTTAAATGAACCACAAAAAATACAACAAAAAATGATATAAAGACCACCCCAACACTCAAAATACTCAACCAAAACGTCCCTTTACTCGTTTTCTTGTATTTCTCTAACCGCTTGTTCGTCCCCTGCATACTCCTTATATTCTTCCCCAGCAAATCTCCCGTAGATGAAATAAACTGCTTTTCATTATTTTAAGCACGCATATATTAAGCAAATCTCACCCATTTGTCCCGTTCTGCAATCTCCCCCATTGTATGCGCATTCATCTTCATCTCCTGTGCCAAACGCAGCATTTTTTCTGTCATCGCATCCGCCATCTCTTGATGTTGCATTAAAATTTCCTCAGTTTCTTCCTGTTTTCTATCGACCGTATCGACTGGATATTCGTCTTTTACGACAATATCTGCCTTTTTAGCCTCTATTTCAGCTCTCCGTGCTTCTATTTGATCCAAAATAGCGTCTATTTGTTGTTTCTGAGCCCACATAGGTTTTCCAGATTGTTCTTCACGCAGTATAAGTCTACGTGCATACATTACATTTGCACGTATTCTTGCAAGATCAGGTTTATCAGCGGTATAAATCTTCGGTTTATTGCGTTCAAGACGCTCAAGAAATCGTTTAACGTCCATTAATAATTATAAAAAACACTTCAACAAAAAACCAGGTGTATTTGAAGTGAACGAGGAGAAATACGGTGAGTTTTTCGATATTTTATATATTGGGATGATATATTAAAAGAAAGGTATTTAAAGGGTTAATATCGGGCTGAATAATAAGGAAAATTGTGTGGTTTTGGAGTAAGGTATGAATTTACGGGATTATTTAGTTATATAACAATATAGGTAATATGTTTTTGATGTGTTTATTGAGAATGAATGATAAATAGAAAGAACAGATTGAAGAAATAAAGAGAATTTGGTTGAAAGGAGTTTTTGCTTGTAAAAGAAAGAAAAAGAAAGGAATTTACTTAAAAAAAGAATTCTGTTTGAAAGAAAAGAATAAGGAAGGGGATTTGTTGAAAAGAAAGAAAAAAGAACGAGTTTTGCGTGAAAAAGAAAGATTTTATTAGAAAGGAAAAAGAAAGAGAATGGGGAAAGAAAAACATAAGGAAAAGACTGAAATTCTGGAACAAAAAAAACATTTAAGGCAACAAGCGTTTTCTAGGCCGTCACACGGGTCTGAATTTTATAAGAATGAGAAATCAAAGATGAGTTTTCTAAAGGGAACACATTTTCGACAATTTGAAGATCGAATGCCATTGAAGAAGGGGATTTCATTTGGGACGGAAGAAATGGGATCATCACTTTCAACAATGGAATCGTCGAAAAAGCAGGCATTTTTTCGGCCCTATTATTATAACAAACAGATAAAAAAGGAACCAAAAAATATTTTGAAACGATCTGTTTCGACAGGATGTCTTAGCAATTTTTCCCTGCCGTTTAATACAATATCATCGAATCTTGTTCGTTTTTCGTCTTTTTCATTACCATCTACACTCTATAATTCTAATATTCAAGATTACTCGTTTTATAGACATGAATTTGCTCATTCTAATGAAACTCTTCACAAGAAAAGTGATAATTCAAAATTACCTGGCAAATATACAGCACTTCCATTTTACTTTCCAGCTACTAAAAAGATGACGAAGCCAGGTATGTTCCTTACTTCATTAAAGTTTTATATTTATTTATCTAGGGACGGCTTCTATTGTTTTTCCGACAATTTCTATTGTGCAAGCAATAGCATTGCCTTCATTGGTAATTCGCTCTATGATTACTGAGCAAGATCTTTATGCACTTCGTGAACTCTGGATCCGTCGACAAGCAACAAAGCACGGATTTGATCCAAACATTACTCTTAATAGGCCATATTCAATATCTACAAATCCTTCAATTTTAACATTACCAACTCTTATTAGTCCAAGTTTTAGTGAAATCAGTGTTTTTGAAAGTGATAGTGATGGAAATGAATCATTATTGAAAAAAACGTCTAAAAAAACTAGAACTAAAAAACGGTATTTGTAAATCTTAATTTCATTTTTATTTCTTATATTTAGTAGATGGCTAAATTTTTTACAACTAAGAAGATTTTCCCATCTAAATCATAGTAAATTTGGACTTAAACAAAATTGTATGTTTATTTCTATACATTCTTTTTTTTAATTTTTTAGCATGTTATTTAATACATGGTTGTTGTAAAACAGCAACTGAAGTTTTTAATTTATCTGAAAATACTGTTTTGCATATTCAAGATGATATGGGGTTTGATATTTTGGTTACTATTAAAGATTATTCAAAACGTTATATATTAATCGCAGGAACAGTTGATTGTTTAATAGCTCAATGTTCTTTAAGTCTTAACAAAACTCTAGATCACGATCATATTGAACTATTAATCCGCAGTTTTTCTTTTTTTTGTACTATTACTCAATTTTTGAAAATAATTATTAACCAATTTCGAATTTCTTTTCATAATTTAAATGGTAAAGTTATGCGATCAAGGTCATTTTTAATAAGCTTTTTTTCAAATTTTTAAACTTTAATATAGGATTTCTTCTGTTTTAACAAAATGGCTTGCTATTCAACCTGAAGATATTTGTCGGAATAATATTGCTTATGGAATTCTTTGTATGTTTATTGAAGAAATGAAATTTTGTGGATGTTTTTTTGAAGCTGAACAATGTGAATCTATTCTTAAAGCTCAGCTTGCTTTTCTTGAATCACGGAAAGCTTTTTATAAGTGTAATTTTCATTTAAATTTTCAACGTGAGCTAGCTTCTTTTTATCAATTTTCTAAAGGAAAATCAAAGCTTATCGGAAACTTGCCTTTAATTTTTTTAAATCCTTTTACTGTAGCTAAATACCTTGCTATTATGGATTATATATTAAGTAGAGATGCTGTTGATTTTGCTACTATCAAACTTTATTGGCATAAAAGAGAGACTTTAGATACTAGAAGAAAAAAACTTGTTGATAAAATAGATCGTTTTGTTAGACGCACTGCTATGGTAACTATTGATTTATTATATTTTCTTTTTAATTATTGTTATAGCTAGCTCATTGGATAGCTGTTGAAATTCTTCAGCAAAATTCTCCAGAAAAAAGGGCAAAAACTATTTGTTGGTTTATAGACATAGCAAAGGTCTTTCTATTTTATTTTTTATAAATATTGATTTTTTTTAGAATTTATACAATTTAAATGATTTTCATTCAACAATTGTTATTACTAAAGTTTTAGTCGATCCTCCTATTAAAACTCTTCATCAGACATGGGCTTCTGTGCCTTCATCATATATTGTATTCATGGATACTTTAAAAAATCTTTCATGTAATTCAGATGGAATGATGGCTTATCGCAAAATTTTAACACAATCAAAATCGACAACAATACCGTATTTTAGTAAAAAATTCTAATTAAAAATTCCCTTTAACTTTAAATAGCATTGTATTTAGAAGACATGTCATCTATTACCGATCTTCCGACATATATTTCCTCCGTTGTACCTAAAGACTCTAATGAGAAACATTTTCTGGCAAATATATCTGTTTTTCCTTCATTAGCTTCTTTGATTCCACGTAATGTGGATCCCGAGTTAATTAATCTTGAAAAATTCAGAGCATTTTTTAAAAAAGTTAACAGTTTTTTAAAATATTTGTCTGAACCTTATTCGTTCTATGTTGAACTTGATCGGAACTCATATGGTTTGCAATTATATCCAATGTTTAGTCCAATATCAACTTCATCTCATAATACTCCTACTGGAAGCCTAAATTATATTTCTGAAATTATCGATAAAGCACTCCTGTATGCATGGACTTTATCTGGAACTGATACTGTAGCTAATGGCGAGAACCGCCAAGTTTTGGTTTTAACAAAATTGTTAAAAATGACCAAAGAAGGTTATTAATTTTAAGATTAGACTCAGCTTTGCCAATTCCAGCTCTTATACTTTCATTTTTTGCATCTTATTACCTTTGGAACATATATTTCATGTTTATCTAAATAATAGATCTACTACTAAATCTTTCTATAGAATTTTCTTAAATATAATTTTGTTCTACTTATATTTTAATACAAAAAAATATCTTTGCATTCATTCCTCCAAAATATACACAAAACTCCATTTTTCCTGTATTTTAACTACATGTTATTATTAAACTTTATATTCATTTTAGAGTTAAACTCAGACAACTAAATCGACACATCATGCCACGAGAGATTATCACAATTCAAGCAGGACAGTGTGGAAATCAGAGTAATAAACAATTTTAAATACTTATATACACTAGTAATAATGAATATTATTTAGTTGGATCTCAGTTTTGGCAACAATTGTGTTTAGAACATGGTATTCGTGCAGATGGAAATCTTCAAGACTTTGCAACAGAAGGAGGAGATAGAAAAGATGTATTTTTTTATCAAGTTGGTTCTTTTTAAGATGAAAAAATATTAATAAAAACAAGTCAGATGATACACGTTATGTTCCTCGTGCAATTCTTGTTGATTTAGAACCAAAAGTTACATTATAATTGTAAAAAAGTATATACAACTAATACTAATAAAGGTTATAAATAGTATTCTTTCAGGACCATTTTCAAAGTTATATAATCCAGAAAATATATTTCTTTCTAAAGAAGGAGGAGGAGCAGGAAACAACTGGGCTACAGGATATTCGTCTGCAGAGAGAATTTTTGAAGATGTTATGGATATGATTGACAGAGAAGCAGATGGGAGTGATTCATTAGAGGTCTTTCTTCATTGTCTTTTGATGCTTATATGAATATTTTATCAGGGATTTCAATTATTACATTCTATTGCAGGAGGTACAGGCTCAGGTCTTGGGTCATTTTTGTTAGAAAGATTAAATGATCGGTTTCCTAAGAAACTTATTCAAACATATTCTGTTTTTCCTGTAAATCAACAAACATCGGATGTTGTTGTACAACCTTATAATAGTTTATTATCAATGAAACGTCTTTCACAAAATGCTGATTGTGTGGTAAAGTTCCAACTTTACGCTCAGTTATATTTCTTAGTAATTTAGGCTGTTTTGGATAATGCAGCTTTAATGAGAATTGTTGCTGACCGTTTACATGTACAAAATGCTTCATTTTCTCAAACAAATCAATTAGTATATTATAATTTGTTTAACAGCTTTCCAATTAACTGTAATTAGGTATCTACAGTTATGTCTGCTAGTACAGCAACTTTAAGATATCCAGGTTATATGCATAATGATCTTGTATCAATAATTGCTTCACTTATTCCTACTCCAAGATGTCATTTTCTTATGACATCATATACACCATTCATGGGAGATTATGTCGAACAAGTAATATTTGGTTATTATTGCTTTTTATTTATTATTTTAGGCAAAAACAGTAAGAAAAACAACTGTTCTTGATGTTATGAGAAGGTTACTTCAACCAAAAAACAGACATGTATCTGTAATTCCTAGTAAAAAAAGCTGTTTTATTTCGATTTTAAATATTATACAAGGAGAAGCAGATCCTACTGATGTAAATCTCTTTGTTTAAGTTCTTTTTTTTAATTATTAATAAGGTTCATAAATCTCTTTTAAGGATAAGAGAAAGAAAACTTGCAACTTTTATACCATGGGGACCTGCAAGTATTCAAGTAGCATTATCAAAAAAGTCACCATATATTCAAACTTCTTATAAAGTAAGTGGATTGATGTTAGCAAACCATACAAGTATAGCTTCTGTATTTTTTCTTATAATTATATATGGTTTTTAACAAATCTAGTTATTTAGACGAAATTTAGATCAATATGATCGTCTACGTAAAAGAAATGCATATATTGAACAATATCGAAAAGAGTCAATGTTTGAGGATGGTCTTGAGGAATTTGATGATTCTAGGTAAGTTATTTCAAATACAAAAACAATTATTATTATTATTATATATTAATATTAATTAGACAAGTAGTAAAGGATTTGGTAAAAGGTTATAATTTTATTATATTTTTAATTTTATTTAGATAAATGAATATGAGGCTTGTGAAAATGCAGACTATTTAAATTTTGACGGGAACTATGGCTAGTTTAATATTAAATTTTTTGAAAGATTTCTAAAATATTCCAAAACAAAATATAAAATATAAATAAATATTATCATTTAACATTAATATATTAAGCCAAATCTTCTACATCTATAACTTTATTTTCTTTTTCCATTGCTTCCTTTATTTGATTTAACATATCATGCTTATTTTCATTTTCATTTAAATTATTAAATAATGTATCATCTTTTTTTATAGAACTCGGACATAAATTTAGAAAACTAAGAGTACATTCTGAACATTTTCTTTTACGTGGTAAACATATAGTTTGTCCAAAACTAAGAAATAATTAATTCTAAACTGCTTTATAAACCTAATATACCCGACAAATAAATGATTAATTTCTTTCCAATATTTCCTTGGTAACCATGATTCAAGTTTTAATCGTGTTTGCTCAGGAGTTTTTGTATTTACCCAACCAAGAAGATTTGAAATTCTATGCACATGAACATCTACACCAATTCCTTCAGTTCTGTTCCATGCACAAGAAAGACAAAGATGTGCCATTTTAAAACCTAACTTATGTTAACTTTAATATAATAAATTAACAATTCTTGCCTACTCCTGGAAGAGCAACAAGATCCTTAATAGTCGATGGAATATCACCGTTATAATCCCTCTCAAGAATTTTAACTGTTTCTTTAATATATTTTCTAAAAAATATTAAAACCTATGAAGATAACATTTTTATGAAATTACGCTTTCCTATTATGAAATCCAACAGGCCTAATGAACTCATTAAGTACTTCCTCATCAACATCTATCAGGCTTTTTAATGTTAATCCACCAGGAAGTTTTTGTTTTAAGGTCCTCATTGCAATTGCATTCGCCGTATCTTTTGTTTGACTTGAAAGCATGAGACTTATAAGTGTTTGTAGACGACTAGTCTAAAATAATAAGAAACTTTTAAAAATATAAAAATATAAATAAATATCTTAGGATCAACATCTTTGTCCGCTGCAACATCACATCCCATTGTATCCACAGGAGCATTTGCTGCAATAGTTTTCCTCATTTTTTTGATTTCATGATATACTGTTTCCCAATGTTTAGGTGATTTTTCATTTTTATTTTCATAATCATAATTATGTTGTAAAGGTGATAAAGACTCTTTTTTAATTTTTTTTAATACCTTGAACTGTGGTTGCTTATTAATTCTTTTCATACTATTTCATAAATTATTTTCTGTATTTTCACTTAAGAACTAATTATTGTTTTTTAAAAAACTTTTTTGAAGTATAAAATGATTCAGTATGACAAAAACACTAAATTTAAGTATTTTAAACAGAATTTTGAAAGAATATTAAAATCTCCGTCTGTTTTCAATTAAAATATAACCATTTTTTTATTTATAGTATTTTAAAAGTGCTATTTTTTAAAAAATCAAAATCTAAAACTGTTAAAACTGTTTTTAATGATATTTTTTACTTTTTTAAATCCTTTTCATATTAAAAAATATCATATATTTTTAAATAGATCTTTATATCTAAAAATTAGTATTCATATAATTTTAATAAAATTCTGTACGTTTTTTTTGATATCAGTCGACAACGTAAAAAATAACTTTTTTATTCAAATATTGTAAAAGTTGAATAAATGAAAGCAAAAACACATAAAAATCAATAAGTAACTTATTTTTAGACATATAAATTTATCTATTTTGCATAAATATATCAAAAAAAGTTAAAATAAGTCTATAAAATTTTAAATCAAAAATTTGAAATACTTAAAAATAATTGACGGAAAATAAATGATAGTTTTTCAATGGTTTCATACGATTTTTACAAAGAAAACTGTGCATCTTCATCTTTACCGAAAGTTGAATGTATTGTTCGAGCAAGAATTCCAATGGCATCTGGAGTTCATCATTTTCTTCATTTGTACCATAATAATACAGATAAAAAAGAGCATCTTGCTATAGTATTTGGAGATAGAATCCAAAGTACATCTTTGCACCGTGTCAAAAATGGGGAAACAGAAAGTGATAGGATGATTAGAGGAGCGTATAACGGAAAACTTTATCCAGGCCGAAGATTCTCTACAGAAAAGTCTGTAGAAGATAAATCATCTTTATTTCCAAAGATACCTCTTGTAAGGATTCATTCTGAGTGTTATACTGGTGAAACAACATGGTCTGTAAGATGTGATTGTGGAGAACAACTTGAAGAAGCAAGACAATTGATGACTTTAGAAGGAGAGGGTGTGATTGTATATTTGCGTCAAGAAGGACGCGGTATTGGTTTACAAGAGAAATTAAAGTAAAGTGCATTATCAATATAAATGAGTTTTATTAATTGAATACTAAGGGCGTATAATCTTCAGGATTTAGGAAAGGATACAGTACAAGCTAATCTTTTTTTAAGACATCCTGTAGATGCACGTACATATGGAATTGCTACGGCTATTCTCTTAGATTTAGGATTGAAGGATATAAGACTTTTAACTAATAACCCGGATAAAATCAAATCTATTGAAGGTCCTCACAAAGAATTAAATGTTATAGAACGTATTCCAATGATCCCAAAAATTTGGAAAAGTGGTTTCAGAAATGGAATAGCCGAAATAGAACAATATTTATCAACCAAGGTATTATGAAAGCTGTTTATGTTTTAAATTCTTATAAATTAAGGTTGAAAAAATGGGACATTTATTAAAAAAACCATAATATGAATATTACCAAAACCTATTTTCTTTTAATGCTATTTTGTTTTTAAAATAATGTTTTGTAAGGTTTATAAAAATATTATCATGAAAAAAATTGTAACTTGTCACAATATTATAATTATTAAATTGAAGAACTTAGATCTAGGGACTAACTATTCAAAAATATTTCATTGATTTGATTATATGAAAATATTAAGACTGTATATATTTTAATGTATATAAGAATATTTTTTTGTTTTTTAGATATTTTAAACATTTTACTAATTAAATATAGATATCTAAATTTCCAATTAAAAGCCTTAGAAATATTTTAAAATTTATTAATCTATTAATCTTAATAGCATGTTTTTACATTCAATTAATTATAACTCCTAACAATAATCATATTTGAGATATATTCAGAAACTATTCAATAATTAACTAAATATTATTTGTTTTTAAATTATGATTTACAAATTTTTTACTATAATATCAAAAGATTAATAGACAAAATATATTATTTTCCTAAAAAATTCTATACTTTATCAAAATTTATTAATACCAGTTAAAATTTACATTAGACAAACGGTTTAAATTTTTAAAGGTATCTAAAAATCATAGAAAAATCAATAAAAAAAGTTTTTTTTTAAACCCATATTTATGATAATAAAGGATCAAGTAAACAAAAAACGTCTTGTGTTTAAAAGACATAACATTTATTCAAAATAATTCATTAGCTCATAAAATAAAACTTAAACCATAGCCTAATTTTTTGAACTAAAGTATTAAAAGTATTTAAACGTTTTTTCCAAAACATAGAATATACATATAAAAACAATAAAATTCCTTTTTTAAAAACACCATTCGCACATATCTATAAAAAACCTAATTTACCAAAAAACTATTTTATATAACAAATGATTATTTCTTAAATGCATTTGGGTTTTGAACTTGCATGCCAGGGATATTATAAGGATTAAAATATCTATCACAGTCTGAATACGCTTTTCCAAGCCCAAATCCAAAACCTGTAAAATATGAATTCCTAAATTACCAAGAGACTTTTTACCTAATGTAACAGGCCACATTTTCCCTAAACTATTAGAAACCATTCTTTATAAAAATACAAAAAAATAAAAAACTCACGTTTAAACAGACATACTGATGCCACAATACCTGCACCAAGACCCACTCCAGTTTTAATCACTGCATTCGATAAACAAAGATCCCACTGTTTAAAAACAGATATTAGACACTGAATAAATACAATAATAATAAAATCAAATAAAACTCATAAAAACCTTCTCATTAAATATATCTTCACTATAAGATAGCGATTTGGTTTGTGTCATTTCTACAAAAAAACCTTATTACAAAATTGGCCTTTTTTATACCGTATTTTTTAAAAAAAAAAAGGTTTTGCTCCAATAAATCAATTTTAGCTTCAAAAATAGACAAAAAAAACAGTATATCCAAAGAAATATTCCAAATATCTTATTATAAATATAAAATCCTTATATATCTTTTTTTATGACGTCGTCCTCTTCGTCCTCCGTTTGCACGAACTTCCTGCAAATAATGAATAATTTAAAACAACAATTTCAAGAGCTAAAGAACCTTTTTAACGCAGGAAAATACAAAGAATGCAATGAAACATTAACAAAACTCAAAATATTGCTTTCAGAAGCGAATCTGCTGGTTCCTGATGCTCATGGATCAGTTACTGATATGATATTTACACGTATGTTTGATTTGAAGACAAAATATGTTTTTGATGAAGAATAAGGCGAGATTTTTGAAATTGGGGCTTACACGTCTTTACGTTTGTGTGATACGGATGCTTTTGCACGGTATACATCACATCTTCAGCCGTATTTTTCAGATCCATTGCTTGTTTCAAAATTGCCTTTATCAAAGCATCAATCATTGTTGACAGGACTTTCTTTGCTGAATTTGCTTTCAAAAAACTGTATTGCAGAGTTCTATACAAGTTTAGAGACTTTGCCGAGAGATATGATTGAGAACGACAAGTATGTATCATGGGTTATAAAACTTGAACAAAGTATTATGGAAGGATCTTATGATCGTGTGCAAAAGATGTTAATAGAATGTCCCTCACAGGAGTATGAAATTTATGTTAATATGATTATGGACTTGGTTAGGTATATTTACAAGATATAAAGTATCTACTAATAGTTCTAGAAACGAAATAGCAAACTGTCTAGAAAAAGCATACCCATCTCTTCCCTTGCAGAATGCAGTTGGACTTTTATTTTTGTCAAACATAAATGAAATTATAGAGTTTTCTCATAAAGTATATCTTTAAGTTAAAAAAATGATTTAACCTTTCTATAGAAAGAATGGCTTATAGAAAATAATAGAATTTATTTTCCAGATACAGCATCAGAATCAGTAGATGAAATGTTAGTAGATGATCAAACAAATTGTCTTAAATTTGGTAGTATCAAAACAGATACACCTTGTCTGACATTTGTTCAACAAATACTTGGATATGCACAAGAATTAGAACAAATAGTGTAATAATATTCTTTTCGAAAATATAAAACTATGGGTTTTTACTGCATAAATTTATTACCAAAAACATATTTTTTTATCATAGAAGCTACATGTTATAATTTCTTGTTCATTATACCAATCTCCTGCATAAACTATACTTTCATGTTCTTTAAATTCTTTCCTTACTTTTATTTTATCATTCCCTGAAATATCTAAGTCAAATAAGTTTGCACCATCATACATTAAACAACCGAGAATTGTAGATTGATTTTTAGGTTGTTTAATAAGTCTCCATGCACTGCCTATATTTTCTTTCCATACATCCTTATTAGGTTCACGTAAGTCGAATAGCTTGATATAGTCATCAAATGAACCTGTAATTAATTTTTTATCGAATGGAATAAAAGATATTACACCTCCTGCATGACTTTTTGTATTTATAAATAAGGGCATTGCAGTTTCACGAGTATCCCAGATTTTAAAAGTGCAATCGTCTGAGCCGGAAAATATAATAGTTGAATCAATATTATAACATGCTGTCCAACATTCTAAATTATGTGCTTTCCATTTTTGCGTTGTTTTAAATAAATTTAGATCAAAAATACACAGTTCTCCTGTAGAAGTTGAAACTAAACCATGATTATCAATACTCGATAATGAGATAGACAAAATTAAAGTATTTGGATCAAAAATCTCGCTAACCCATATACGGTTTAATACAGGCTATTATTAATCAACTAAAATAAAACAAAAAATCCATATTACATAAGATCCTGATAATTCATAAATAGACAAAGTTCCAATAGAAGTAGTAACAATAAGTTTTTTTTGAGAACGTGGAATCCTAATAACTCTTAAAAATACATCCAAATAATATTAAAATTACCATTTCATATCAAGTATTGCTTCACATTCGAGATTCTGAACCAAATTTCTATAAAGCCTCAATTAATTTTTTAGAAAATATATTTTTTGCTTTTTACATTGTTTTTTCGGTATCATCAATCTTATAAAGAAACAAATGCCCTACTCTTTTATTATTTATTTCCAAAAAATATGACCCTGCTACAAAAAAATCTCTATAAACAGGTGAAAAAAGAACTACATCAATTGGATATGGCGAATATTCTATATATTTTGATTTTGATGGTGTTATCATTCTTGAAAATTCACATTTTTAAAATATTAAATTATAAATCCTATTAAAACCTTATAAGCTTTAAATCCAACAATTAGTATTTTTGTAGAATACTGTATATACCTTAAAAAATTCAAATTTATATTAAAAAACCAATATGCATAGAAATATTATTTTAATAAATCAAAATTCTTTTTTTTTTTAATCACTTATTTTTATAAAACCTGTACCAAAATACTTATACAATTAATATTCATTCAATTTATAAATTATATAATAAATTTAATGTATTTATTAATATAATTTAGAAAAAAAGCTATTTATATTCAAATTACGTATTTATCTGAAATTTAGATATGAATAACGTTACTGCAAATGAATTTATAGAAATTTATAAAAATATAAATACACTTAAAATACAATTGAAAAAACATTTATACATATTTAATGTGCTTAAGAAGATATATTATTAATAACAATATTTCTATTTAAAGTTTTTATGGTTAAAATCTCAATTTTCAATAGTTAAAAATATCATTAAGCAATCCAATGGAACCATTTCCATCAAAAAAAGCATTTTACAAAGATATTTTCGACAAAAAAATACAATCTAATGATAAATGGGAGAGTGGAAATGGATTTGAATCGAAACATTTGCGTTCTGAACATTCTGAAATCTATCAAGACGATTGGTACCCCAAAACGAAATATGTAGAAGTTGCAATAAGTGCATTATCTGAAGCTTTTTCCCCAATTGTATATATGCAAAGTCTGTTTTATTCATATTGATATATTGTAAGGCACTAAAAGGACGAATTGTAAACGTTTATCACACAAACATCGAAAAAAACTCAGAAAGAAGTTTATTAATAATTTATCTTAAAGATGAAGTAGATGTCATAAAAGTTTGAGTAGAATTATAAATGTTTTGAGCTAAGATGATTAGGTTAAATACTGGTTGAATAAGAAAAATGTAAAAGCAATTCATAATATGTTGACAATTGACACATTATGCGCAGTTTTTGTAATAAAAAAACATACGGATAAGGCATTTAATTTTGACTTCAAGAATGTGTTAACAGTTCCATTTTATCTTGTTGTTTCAGATGATAATGAAACAACACATATTTCAGTTTTTAAAGATCAAGATAAATATTATAAAAAGCCTTTAAAAATCCAAAAAAACGGAACAATAGAAGGACTGATGTCATTATTGACTTTTGTAAGTGGTGGATATAAAGCTATTTCGAAGCCCAAAGTATTGGTATCAATTCAAAAAGTAAATATAAGGATATATCATGTAACTAAATAATTGAATATTTAGATTGGAAATTTAAGAAATCATAACATGAAAAAAGGAGCTTCGGATAGAATTGAACTAAAAGTTTTTGATAATACATATGATGCTATTTTTATTTTATGGGGAAATAATGCAAAATCAGCTACTTTATGGAAACCTTTTGATACGAGTATACTATTAATTTTAGTAAATTATGGCTTATATTTAAGTGCTTTTGCTTACAAATATTTCTTTGTCATTTTATTATGGGAAAGCATATCTTACTTTTGAAAAACATTCTATAATTGAAATAAATCCAGATATAGATATGGAGGTCGAATTTTGGAATTCCAAATATCTTATTAATTCTAAATTAGCCACTTCGGAAATATTCAGATGTTATAAAAAATAAACTATCTAATATATCTAAATTACCATTTCTTGAAGACGGAAGTATTAAGCATATCACTATTTATTTTATTGTAATTAATTAAAGCTATTAATGCATCTTTTGCTACTATGTTTTATACTCTTGCAGAAATTGACAATATAGTTCGCTTAAAACCAAATGGTATTCTGATTATTAATAAATTAATTTTAATTATTTTAGAATCTATTATTGGTTTTATTAATGTTCTTATTACGAAAACAGCTAAGCTTTCAGCATTTCGTTCTTTTAATAAAATTTTTATTGGAAAATGGTATAAATACTTTATTATTAAGTTCTTTTTAATATTTTAGTTGTGGAGAAACTATAAATACTTTAGATTATAATATTAAATGTTCCAATTGTAATCAGAAAATAAGAGTATTTAATAATTCATTTGTATAGAATAAGTTTATATAAAAATATTTAAGTTTTTTACATTATATAGATTATTAGACTTTTAGATGAATCAGCTCAGCTTTTATATCCTATACTTTCAGCTACTGTTTTAATTCAATTGCTTGAAAATTACAAGGAATTTTTTATTTATTATTTATAGAAAAAAATTAACTTTTATTAGTTAGATCTATATAATTCTACTGATTCCGAACTTGACTATTTTTCAGAAATGATTCTTTATTCTAGAATATCATTTGTATTTGGAGTTGAAATAAATGATAATATATCTAAAATCATTTTAACAAAGATAGTAAATAAAATAAGATAGAGCTTCATTTTTTACTTATATTAAAGATTTATAATTAAAAAATATTTAATAAAAAGAAATAAAGAAAATATTAACCTTTATTTTATATTAAACATTTTAATAAATTTAAATTTTTTAAGTTTATATTAAAAAATTTATAATTCATAACATATATTAGTGATTTAACGCTTAATTTATTTTCAAATTATGATTTAAAAAATAAAAATTAAATATTTTAAGATAACCTTAAATTTAAGATTTATGCTAAGACCGTATTAAAAAAACACTCTAATCACCCATTATTTTAGATAATATGATTAAATTTGAGAAATATAAAAAATATAAATTAAATAAAAATTTTAAAAAAGTATATATTAAACAAATAATACAAGCAAGGACTAAATGAGCAATAAGAATTTTAGAGAAATATAAAAAAATGACCATTAGAAATATCTATGATATTTTTAAAATTTTATGGTCAAAATTCTGACATGATTAAACTCTGGTTAAAATTTAAAATATCCACTAATTTAAACGACTTTGATTATATCGAATTTGTATAATTAGTCACTAAAATCTTTTGTCTGAGATAAAACTCAAATTTCAATGTTAAATTTATATAATTAATCATTAATGTTTAAGTCCCTGTTTGAACAGTATGTTCAACTAGTAAGCCTCGCGCATCATCATCATTCCCCCTATAAATAGGAGTACCGCCAACATGATAATTTTCTCTATGAACTTTATAATCCTCAAGCTCATCAAATATTACTTCTGATTCAGAATTTTGTCCAGAAGATATTTTTTGACCAATAATCCGATCAACTTGTGAATGAGAAACCATTCTATAATTTGTTTTACAAACAGGTAAAGCGGGCCAATTATCTAAACTTGCCAAAAAACTACCACCAGAAAATATATTTGAATAGTTAGCATTAAATCCAGTAATATTTTGGGAAGTGTAAGAATCAATATGATTTGGAATACTTCCTATTATTGACGAATTATTAGGTATAGAATCAGAAGTAGGTACTCGAGTTGGTTTATATGATGAACGATTATGCATCATTGGATGTCGCTGAGTTCCACGATAATCAGTTTTTGGTTTAGGAAAATGAATCATAGAAACTTGCAAATTATTTAATGGTCCTTCAACAAGACAATTTTTTTCTTTATAATGAAGCAATAAGTGATACCAAAGAGGATGTTTACTTAATACTTTGGGATTACCTAATATAACTACACCATATTTAGCCCTAGTAAGAGCAACATTAAGTCTTCTTGGATCACTTAGAAAACCAATCCCTTGATGTTCGTTAGAGCGAACACTAAATATATTTAATAAATAATAATAAAAACAACAAAATTTACCAAGAGACAATAATATAATCCTTTTCTCTCCCTTGAAATGCATCAACGCTAGCTACTTCAATTTCCTTATATAAATCTTTCCGTAGAGAACCACTCTGTTGCATTGATGAAACAATGTATGATCTTTGTCCTTCATAGGGTGTAATAATACCAATTTGTGAAAATTTTACACCAGCTTTAAAAAACTTTACTACAATCTTTTCACAATTTGAAGCTTCTGTTCTGATAATATATAAGTAATAATTTTAAATAAAAATAAAAATACCTATTAAGGTAAGAAGTTCCACTAGAAGAGATTTCTTCTTGACCAAGACTCATATGAAACATCATAGGTGTATCATTTACAGGCCATGGAAAATCAACATTTTTGCGAAGTCTTTCATTTTTACTAACACCATTCTGTAGAGTCCCCTCATAAAACATATTACTTGGAAACTCACTTAAACAAGGGTGCATTCTATATTGAACAGTAAGTCTAATTGGTGAAATTCCTAAAACAACCAATCTTTCAAAAAGTGATTGTTGAAGTCCTGCTTTTGCTGCCTTTTTATTCATGATTACAGGCCCTTTAATAATTTAAAAAATAATTATTAAAAAAAAAAAAAACTAACCAAGTTGTTGATGGTCTCCTACAAGAACCACTTGCTTACAACCCATAACCAGGGGAATCATGCATTCCGGTTCTGTTGCTTGAGTTGCTTCATCAATTAAAACTGTACGAAATTTGAATTTAGATAAACGAGGATCACCACAACCAACACAGGTAGCACATATTACATCCGCATTCTAAATTAATTAAATAAATATCAGTAATATTATAAAAAGGTTTTTTTTACCGATAAAATTTCTTTTTCGCACATTTTAACTAAAGCTTTATACTTCTTCTCATCTTGGGAACTTAATTCACCAAGTTCATCTCTCAACTGAATTAATTTCTGCAATTCTGTATTTGTATCATTATTTCGGACTTGCTCGTGCAAAGTCAAAGAAGCAACAGGAGACTCTAAATCTTCTCTAGATTTTGCAGATACCCTTACTACTTTAAGACCAGTTTGATGAATCTAAAACAATCAATATAACAATCTTTTAAATAAATAATAAACCTTTTTGCAAAGTTGATCTACTGCAACGTTTGATGGAGCACAAACCAAAACCTGACCTGAATTCATTTTTGCAAGATGATATACAATAGTAGCTGAAGTTACTGTTTTACCTGTCCCAGGAGGACCCTAATGAGAGTTAGACAATTAAATATTTATCTATCCATATATTTACCTGAATAAGAGACAGAGGTTTTTGAAGAACACTACGCACAGCATAAACCTGACTTACATTAAGTTCAGGAAGCCCAGGACTAGAAAATCTTTATGAAAATTAGAAATTTCAAACAATAATAATAATAATTTACCGTTTAGGCATTTGTGTCTTTAATACTAATGGAGCAATATCATGCCCTAGAAGCTTATGATATATATATCCACTAACACTAGCTTCGTTAATTGCAAGCTGCTTTAATGCTGTTTGCATTCTGTCAAAACTAGTACTTTTCCAAACATAATCAATGGAGAAATTGTGAGTACAATCTGTTTGAATCTTGTCACTTTTTTTAAGCTCAAGACCAACTTCATCCGAAATATCTACCAGGAAATTAGAGTCACATTTTTATACAACTGAAAATACTAACTATTAGGTATTTTAATAACATAACCAATACTCTCCCAATGATTTCGTAATTCTCCAAGATATCTTAAACGCATTTCATCGCCAACTGCAACCTTTAAATCACCTGCTTCTAGAACCTTAATCCTAAAATACGCAACATATTTCTGATTTAATCCTATATCCCAGCGCACAACTATACCATCCTGTGTCTGAGATTCTTTAACTTTCTTATCATAGTCAGCTTCTATTTTTACAAGAGGGCCAAAAATATTCTGATATTGGTATGCATCTTCATATCTCAAAAGCACTGGAACAGGCTCATCATCGATTCCAGGCTTTTCAAGGTCCTGGAGTGTCGCTTTAGAATTTTCTTTCCACAAATCTTCCAATTTATTAATCTGATAAGAAGTAATTTGTCTTGCTCGTAGGACTTCATGCTCTGTAGGTATTGAAACTAACCATGGAAGAAAACTACGGTCATCAATAAGAGGCTGCCATTGTGAAGTATCCCAATTCATATCTTTAGAACTTTGGGCCGATGCACACGGCTGGCGACAAAGTAAAACCACAACCGTATCACTAGGAAAAATAACATCAGCTACATCACAATTCCAATCATTCATACCTTTTTGCCGGAATAAACCCCAAAAGAAATACATTTTTAATTCCACAATTATAACACTCCAAAATCGTTTCACCCAAAGGACTATTATGGTGGAGCATAACATCCTTATGCCGTGCTCTTACAAGATGTTTCACAATATGACTACTGCTTGTGTTTCCACGTGAATTACAAAACCATTTGTCACACGTTAAACATTTTAAAACAGAACTAGGCGTATGAATCCCACAATAACTAAAAATAAAAACATAAATACACTCATATATACTGAAATACTACCTGCATGCCCAGTCTGGAAGACTTTCTTCTGCCATCGTTTCTTTGTTCTCTTCATACACATCACGTATCTCTGTATGTCCTTCCTCTAAATTCAGACTTTTTAAAGAAATACCATCTACAACACTCTTCTCTTCATCTTTATCATCATATTCCTCATCAAATTCTCTATCTTTGCCTCCATAATCTTGTGCCTGAGTTGACTCTGTCAAAGTTTGTGATAAAACAGATGCTGTATCTTCTGTATCTGACATAGCATAAAACTGAGAATCAATACGGCGGAAACCATCATTCATATCGTGTTTGAATGATAAAATATGGACAAATTGTGCAGATTTATTAAGTCTAGTGTCTCTGACGTTTTTTATAGCTTAAAAATAACGATTTTTTCAAAAATCTGAAAAATCAGTCTGATAAGAAATAAAATGAAAAAATTATATATATAATAAGGAAGAATGGTAAGTAAATTAAGAGAATAAACCGTTATTGAAACCAAGAAAGCAACGGAAAATAGTTAGACAAAGACGGCAATATTTATATGAGCGGATGCAACAAAAAAATGAAGCACAATTACGAGAAAAAAGACGTTTATTGAAAGAATCACTGGAAAAGGGCAAATCACTTCCATCAGATATACGAGACGATGCACAGCTTAGAAAGGATTATAAATTTGATGAAGGAATGGATGAAGAAGAGTTAAACCGTATGGATGATGAGTATGGGAATCTGGGAGAACGGGAGCCCAAAATACTGATTACAACATCTCGTGAACCAAGTACTAAATTGTCACAATTTGCAAAAGAGATCAAGCTTTTGATTCCAAATTCACGGAGAATCAACAGAGGAAACTATGTTATTAACGATATAGTAGCAGCATGCCGATCAAATGATATAACAGATTTGATTATTTTGCATGAAACACGTGGTGTTCCTGACTGTGTAAGCGATCTTGGGTTTTTTGTTGGGGTTTAAAGATTTCTTAGCTTATTATAAGTCATTTTCCTTATGGCCCTACAGTGTCATTTACACTTCATAATGTATGACAGTAATTTATATCAAATGAGTAGTAATTGGTGCAGGTGATTCTTCGACATGATATACCAAATATAGGAAATGTGTCAGAAAGCTATCCAAGGCTGATTATGTTGAATTTGACATCAAAGTTGGGATTACGTGTAAAAAATGTTTTAAAAGCTCTTTTTCCTCCAAGTCCAAAAGAAAATAGTCATCGTGTTATAACATTTGCAAATCAAGGTTAGTTGAATCTGTTTCTCTTAGTTTATTACTAATTCAATGAAGAAGATTATATAAGCCTAAGGTACTTGATTTTATTTATTTTTTTAATAAATTGTTAATCATACTAGACACCATGTTTATCTAAGAACCGATTCAAAAAATATTGAGCTCGTTGAAGTGGGACCCCGATTAGAAATGCAGTAAGTGTATTAATATAAACTTCATTCAAAACTTGATTTTTATAGTTTATATGAAATCAAATTAGGTACTATAGATATGCCTACCGCAGATATAGAATGGCGTTTAAAACCTTATCAAAGACATAAATCATATGTTCTTTCCGATACTTAATTCTTGTAATATAATCAGACTTTGTGTATTTTAAAAATCAATTTTTTAACAATATAAAATTTTGCAATTTATCCAACATTAGTTATATTTGTGATCAACTTTAGAAAAATAGGATTTTTTTAATATTCTTTTTTGAAGAGTGGCTATTTGATATAAACTTTTAAAATAAAAATACTTTACAAGTATTAAATATAATTTATATTTCGAAATATTTACAGTAACTCTAATACAATCATTGTCTAAATATATTCTAAATTATTCATCTTTACAGTTAATTCACTTTTATTAATTTAGATTTATATGATAAAAAACTTTCGATTTAAATGTAATCAGAATTTTAATAATTTTTTAAAAAAAAAAAACAATAATATTTCTAATTTTCTTTAACAGAAAACTAAGGAATAAACTCTTTTAAACTTTCATGGGAACTCTCATAGTATTAGACTTTAAAAAAATCAATAGTTATTTTAAAAATGCCAGATGAAAAAGATTATTTATTTCACAACAGAATAAAAAAGGCCAAAAATAAAAATTTATTTTTAAGATTTTCAAAATTATATAAATTAGACATAATTAGTCAAAATATCAAAATTTTAGGTCATATATTTACTAAAAAACATAAATATATTTCATTTAATTCTAAACAAAAGCAAATGAGTTGCAACACACTATTGATACAATCGTTGACTTCAGCTCATACATTTGCAGATAATTTCAAATGTTTTAAAAAAAATATTAATTTTTATAATTTTATTACAATATTATTTGAATCTTTATTTCTACAAAAAAGTTTAAAAAATTACTCAATAGAAAAGTTATCTTTTGATTCATTTACAGGACCAATAGTGTGTAAAGAAGGGGTTTTGTCTACTCAAAGTTTTCTATCTGAGCGAATAGATTTACAATTCTTTACCTTAAAACCCATACAACAAGGTACATTGATGTTGAAAGTGACAAGGAGAAAAATAAAAAAAGTAATATTTTCTTTGGATATCAAAAATGGTATAATTACGTTTAGAGGAAGTTTATCTAAAACAAGTAAAGTATTCTTTTGTATATAATACTTTAATTAAAATGCTAACATAGTTTCTGTTGATGATATTCAAGACATTCGTGTTGGTCATGATTCTCGTAATTATAGAGAGCAGCTGAAAGTTGAAGTAGACTATGAAGATAAGTGGTTTAGTATTATTTGTCTTGTTAACCATAAATTAAAAATATTACATTTAATAGCACCAACATCAGAACTTAGACAGCAATGGGTAATTCTTTTAAAAAAAACTCAACAATATAGAATAGAAATGATGGGAAAACTTGGACTTATGGGAGAAAAGTTTGATGGTTGGCTTGAAAAACATTGGGAATTAATTAAAAAAAATGATTCTATTCAGTTTGAAGACATCGAAAAATTATGTAAAAAGCTTCATGTTAATGCATCTAAGGAATATTTAAGAAATACCTTTAACGAGATAGATACGTATTTAGTTGGAGAATTGAACTTTTCCCAGTTTCAGAAGTTCCTTAAATTATTAAAAGAACGTCAAGAAATCAACAATTTATTTAAAACTTATGCTAAATCCAATAAAGACTTTTTAAATTTTGAGGAATTTCAATTATTTTTAATAAATGAACAAGAGGTGATAGAAAAAATATAAAAACTATAAACTTATATTTTGAAGTTTAGTGATATTTTAGTTAATAAAGAAATATTTGAAAAATTCTCAGATAAGCAAAGTAATCTTATGTCTATTGAAAATTTTACGTCATTTTTATTTTCAGATAAAAATCCATTGATAATTACTTCTAATACAGATATGTCTCGCCCTCTAAACGAATATTATATCTCTTCAAGTCATAATACATATTTGCTAGGTAAACAATTTGGTGGAGAAAGTAGTATAGAAGGATATATTAAGGTACTGCAAAGAGGATGTAGATGCATAGAAAGTATAAAAAAATCAATATATATATTTGTTAATTTTATAAACAGTTGATTGTTGGGATGGTCCTGATGGTCCACTAGTATATCATGGTCATTGTTTGTATGAATTATTTTTTCTTTACTATAAATTAATTGATATTAGTACAACCAAAATATTATTTTATGATGTTATTTCTACAATTGCAAAATATGCATTTATCGTTTCTCCTTATCCTTTAATTCTTTCACTTGAAATTCATTGCTCTTTTTCTCAACAATATCTAATGATTTCAATACTGAAAGAACTACTTGGCGAAATGTTAATAACATCATTAATAGCTACTGATTCTAAAGTATTACCATCACCGATGGACTTAAAATATAAAATTCTTTTAAAAGTAAAATAAAATTTATTTTAGAATTATCTAATCTCCTAAGGTTAAGCAAAATTCCAAATACAATAATTTGGATGTTTTTGGACCAGACACATCAAATAGCACTACTACAGATACTACAGGTTCGTCTGACATTGATATGGATCTTATAAATATAAAAAAATATAAAACAAGATCTCATAAAAAAAATTCTGGGAAAATTATCGAACCTCTTTCAAATCTTTCAGTTTATATTAAAAGTATTAAATTCCACAATTTTTCTCTTCCAGGTACATATAAGTTATTACTGAATATTAAATATTTATATTTAAAAGAATCTAAAATATTTACACATATATTTTCATTCTCAGAAAAAAGTTTCAATAATATTATTAAAAATTCTAAAACTCAATTAGAAAAACATAATGTTAAGTATCTTATGAGGTTATATCCTAATTTTACACGAATTAATTCTACAAATTTTGAACCTCAGCAATATTGGCAAAAAGGTGTACAAATGGTTGCTTTAAATTGGCAGACTAATGGTAAACTTCATTATATTATTTATTATTTATTTGATTTTTATAATTAGATCTTGGGATACAAATAAATGATGCTATGTTTTCTGGTAATGATAGATATGGATACATATTGAAACCGTTATATCTTCGTATGACAGATGTAAAATATAATGAATCTAATATAATCTCTAATTCCAAAAAAATTCAATTAGACATAAAGGTTTTTGTTTATATAAGCGTATATGACATTTGTTAATTTATTTATAGATAATATCTGCTCAACAGCTTCCTAGAACTAAAGATTTTAAATATAATATTTTAAATCCATATGTTGAAATAGAATTTATAATGTTAAATAATGATCGAAAATTTTGGAGAACCTGTACACTTTATGATAATGGTTATAAACCTATTTGGAATGAAACTTTTACGACTATAATAGATCAATTTCAATTAGATTTTGTTTTTTTACGATTTAACATTTATAATGACAATTCGCCTTATTCTTTGGATGATATATTAATAGCAACATATTGCTTAAGATTAAATCTCTTACTTCCAGGTAATATTTTATATTTATTTTATATATTTAATTTTAATGATTAGTAGGTTATAAACATGTACCTTTGAATGATCAATATGGAGAAAAATATTTATTTTCTAATCTTTTTATAAATTATAAATATAAAATTTTTTAAAAAGTTAAAAATAACATTTAAAAATATAATTCAAATTTAATCATTTTTAATTTTTAAAAATCGTGTTAAATTTTATATAAACTTATATTTTGTATCCAAAAGCATGAAATTAAAAATATCTATTTTTTATATTGTCAATATTTATAAATAAGGTACTGGTTGATCTTATACAAAAAACTTTTTTGCAATTTAAATTTTGAATTTTCAATTATATTTCGAAACTTAAACGTTTTAAAGAATTCTGAGATGAGTTCTTTTGAAAATGCTGATTCTAATATAAATGAACCTTTAATGTAAGAAATGTTAATTCAGCTTATAATTGATTTATCTAAATTTAGAACTTTTAAATCTTTTGTTGATATTATTGAAAATTCATCAATTTCTATACCAATTGAAATTTTAAAAGAAATATTTATAAAAAAAATAAAAAATATTAAAAAGTATCTTATTAATCAAGGGAATATCTCAAAAAAATCAGAATATAATATATCTGAGGATTTCTTAGATATTTATGGGGAATTTACAACTTTAATTAAAGATCATGAAAAAATCGAGTATTTTGCAAAAGTTTTAAACATTCATACATCTAAATGTTCACGAATTATTTCTATATGTCAGAAACTATTCTTCATTCCTATTCAGGATGTTGATCTAGATTATATAATGAATACTTACATGTTTGAAAAACAATTTATGATTAGATTTATAATGAATATATTTCGTTTTAGTGCAGATGAAAAGCATCCATATTATGAACTGTCAAAAATTTTTATTTCAGAATTTGAAGAACAAAATTTTGTTATTAATTTTATAAAAATCATTGAAACTATTGAAAAATATGTTCCTCCTTCATTTATATCAGAAGAATTTAATATAACTTTTTGGTCAACAAACGTATGTTTTCTAATACTTACATAATATATTTATAATTTTTAGTTACTTAAAATACAATTTGAATTACTTAGACTTATTTTTATTTTAATTTATTATAAAACACCATGTACTTTAGAAATTGTTATTAATTGGTTTCGATTAATGAAAGAATCTCACTATTTTCTAAACAAGAAGGAAGTATATTAATACTATATAATATAGCTCTGAATTAACAAAATAAGATATATAATAGCAACGATGAAATTAACATGTTACAGCGAATTGTTTCTTTATCACTTATTATTTCTATTGAAATAATAAGACCCAGTCGTGATTTAAATATATGTATGAGTATTTCTTTTTTTAATTGGTTTAACTTAGTTTTTAGCAAATGAACTTTTATATGATAATATTTTTTATAGTTCACCTGACACATTTCTCGAAGTCCATGATACTATTGTAAAATTAGTAAATAATTTCATCTGGTCACCTGTAATAATAGCTTGGGGTATAATTTTGCATGAACTTTTTATTGATATTACAGAAAGACAAGAATCTATTAAAGAATATCAATTAATTCAGGTTAAAAAAATAAATTAGTTTTAAATTTTATTTAGTTTTTTATAGGACAAAATTTTTCCTAATAATTCATTCGAAACATCTAGATATCTTATTGATATCTCATTAAAACATAATGTTCTTGGAATGATTGGTAAAATGATTTCATCTTTTTCTTTTAGTGATGATATCTGCATTACTACATATAAAATGGTTTTAAAAGAACTTTTCAGAAGGATATTAAGCTATGTTAAATTTTCAGATAGTGTAGTAAATTGTTTTATTAAAATTCATGAAGAAAATAATTATTCAAATCTTGATTTGGCTCATGCATTTTGGTCAGATGATATTATTATGCGTTTGCTTCATTCTGCAAGAACAAGATTTCCTTATGATTTTTTTTCTATGATTCGTATATGTAAATCAGTTTCTTCAGATTATAAATCAACGTATGATTTTTTAAAAAATATCTCAACATTTACACAAATAACTCCTATTGGGTTCAAAGGTTATGATATATTAGAAGAAGTTAGTGGAACTTTTGTTAAATTAAGTGATGACTTAAAAATTTTTTCAGCAAAAACATTTAATAATTCTAATGATATAATAATTCCTAAGGATAGTTTAGGTAGAATTATATCTTATGATATTTCTCCACCGGTAATCATGTGGAATTATACATATTCTGCATGGGGATTTCTAGGAAAAATACTAGAAGTAAGCTTAATCGATAGATTATTTATAAAGGATCAAGAAATTATTATTGAAATTATTCTAATTATGACCAATATTTTAAAGTCTGATAATGATTTAGGAAAACAACTTATTATTGATATGTCATCTGAATTAATAGATCAGGGAGATATTGTAGGAATAGTAAGAGAAATATGTTCTTTATCTTTTCAACTTAATGAAATTTCTCAATCTGTGCGTCTTAACTTAATAAGTGTTTCTATTAATTTTTTGAGTGAAGCCATTCGATTTTCTGAAAATTGGTTAGATGTTTTTAAATTAAATTTATTAAACAAAAATGGAAATTCAGGGTTTCTTTCAAATATTTTTTCTTCCACTGAGGTATTTTCTTTTATAAATATTCTCTCTTATGAAATTAGGCCATTCTTGCTGATTATTCTGTTCAAATATCCTTTTTAAATCTTTTAAAAATTTTAGTAGAAAAATATATTTCAACTACTATTCATCAACATAATTTTCAAAACTTTCAAACTAATTACTTAACGATAGCCATTAAATACAGTTACGAAATATTTGAGAGTTTTATTGAATGGAGATATATTTCTTTATTTCAGAAATATGATATAGGATTTATTATAACTTCATTGTTTTTAAGAATTCTCGAATTTAAATATAGTTTGGATACCCGTTGTCAAAATTCTCCTATTGTAAGTTTAGTTGGGTCTTTGGCAGAATTTATTGTGGATAAATTTCTTTCTCAAAATCCAAATTCTAAATGTTTATATACTTTATGGAAAGTTTTTAAAGACAAACATAATGCAAATATTTATAAACAATGGGTGAAACAAACAATTAATTTTATAATTTGTCTTATCAGAATTCGTGAGAAAATGAAGTAATTTTTTTATTTTATCATTTTTATCTAATTTGAAATTAGATATCCTTTGTCTGCACTGGAAAGACAACTATTTCAAAAACTTCCGGCAATATTACATTTCTTATCATTTTCTCAGCAATACCATATTCCCATATTGCAATTAGTTACAGATCTAATATCTTCTTCATCTCAAGAATTACCTTTATTAGCTTATCTTTCAGACTATACTACTGTTTTTATAGAAAATCTTAAATATATTATTTCTAATCCAATTATCGATCAAAATGTTAAAGTTCATGTTTGGAAATTTTCCAGTGCTGTTATGAAGTTTCAACAACAAGGATTAGCTA
Source organism: Pneumocystis jirovecii RU7 (assembly GCF_001477535.1). NCBI lineage: Eukaryota > Fungi > Ascomycota > Pneumocystomycetes > Pneumocystales > Pneumocystaceae > Pneumocystis > Pneumocystis jirovecii. The sequence goes on from NW_017264792.1 coordinate 142,433, forward strand.
TTCTTCTTTTAACAGGGAGCACTACTTTTCAACAAAATAATTTTAACCAGGAAAAGTCAAATACATCATTATTTAAATTAGCAATTCTTGAGTTGTATAAAATAAATAATCTTAATACTATATCAAATCCAATATATATAGGTATAATTTTTATTTTTTTTTTTTTTTAAAAAAGAATTAATAGAGAATAGCATCTTTTCTTGAATTTATTGCTAATGCTCAAAATTATTGGGCTTCAGTTGTCCCATTAGAGTTCAAAGATAACAAATTTTGGTCAGAAATTTTGATTTTAATAGATTCTATTAGTAATTTAAAATCAAATTTTTCAGAAGATTTAACTAATATGTGCTACAAAATTTCTATTATTACTTTTTCAGTGCAAATTTGTATAGCAGAAATATATTCACAATCTCAAACTCAATCAGCTATCTTAGAAACAGATTTTAAAAAAATCTTGTTAAATAAGCTCGATTCTTATTCAAATTATATTTTAAGTATAAGTGGATATCGTGTTTCACTTCACTCAAATCTAAAAAAGAACTTTGAAAGAACGTATCCTGATCAATCTTTAATTTCTTTTAAAAATAGTGGAATTATTAAATCTCCATTATATGGTGATAAATATTTTTACAATTTAGATATAACGAATATTATTTTAGGGAATAATAATGTATCATTTGCATATTTAAGCGAAATGAGAGAAGCAAACTTGAATTTATCTCTTTTAGATGCTCAAGTGGTAATTTTTATTTACTTAAAGTAAAATTATGATTTATTTTGATAGATGCTTTTACGAGCATGGATTTTTCTTTGTTCAGTTATTTTCCATCCTAAATCTTTAGAAGCAGAAAATCTTAAAACTTATGTTAATGTTATTATAACCGCATTAAAAGCAAATTCAGAAGAAAATATTGATCCTTCAATTATAATGTCAATTGCATGTGAAAGAGCAGAATTATCATTATTTCTTACAATGCATCTTCAAACAATTAAATCTAAATTTAATTTAGGGAAATATTTTTCTACAATTTTATTACATGCATGGAAAGCAATAAGTTCAGTAGAAGCAAATTTCTTGCTTTCAATTGGTACTAAAAACTCACAATATACGCGTACAATATTAAAAATAATATATATATGTTTACATGGAATTAATTCGTCAGAGGATCGTATTGAAAATTATATAATATTTCCTATTTTAATAGGTTTATCTGACCTCGTTTTAACACGAGGGGCTTCTAAATTATTTTCAAAGGCGTTAGAAACACCCACTTCTATATTTCCATCAGATATTATGCTATTCGCTGCTATTGCCGAGGAAATTTTTGATATTCAAGGAATTGAAGCGTTATATGATACTATAAGCGCATCAATGTTTCAACATGATAATTTTCAGTCAATTATAACTTTTTTTTCTAATATTGATCCTATTAAAAAAAATCAAGATAGTTATCTTTTTGCAGAAGCAAGTCTTTTATTTTTATATGTATTTTCATCAATTCCATCATTATCAGAACAACTTGTTATTTATGGTTTATTAAACATGCTCATTGATGCGTCTATATGCCATCAGATTCAGAAAAGAGATACACATTTACAAAATTCTAATACAGGACCTATTTCTTTAAATTTATATCAATTATGGGTTCGTGGTATTTTACCTATTGTTCTTAATTTACTTCGTTATGTTGGGAGTCGAATTTCTACAGAAATATTAGGTTTCTTAAAAATTTATAGTGTACAAATACAAACTGCTTTTGGAAATTGGAATAGACCTGTTGTTGTTACTAGTTTGATTATAGAAGAGACTTTTTTATTGGTAATGATATTTGATATTCTACATATGGAAAAAAATTATAGTAGCGACTATTTATTTAATAAAACAGAGTTACTAGAATCTATCACATATTTACTTTCACATCCCAAGTATATAATATTTTATTTTCTATTAATCATTAATTGCTTTAGATATTTAGCTATATTAATTATGCCAGTAACAGAAATGGATCATTTGATAGCAGCAAAATCATCTGAATCTGACAATGATGCAATTTCATCCGAAAAATTTATTAGTTATATATCAGAGAAACTAAGAGAATTATGTAATTTTCTACAAAGTCATTGACCGGAATTTTAAACAAATTATTTTATATTACAAATATTTTTTTTATATTCATTAATAATTCATACTATCTTTCATTCCATTTATCATACTGTATATAATCATCATATAGTTTTTTAAAGATAATCTTACCATGATTATCTAATGTATTATTTATCATTTCAAATTCATATTTAGAGAGTACTTTAAAAATTTCCATTATTAACAATGTAAGGATATCCTTAACCTCTTTATTTATAGAACAGTATAATAATAATTTAATATATTCAATTATAATCCATAAAAGATATTTTGAAATAGTTTTTTCAGATGTTTTAGATAAACCTAAATTTAATTTCTTATCTTTATTTAAATGTAAAGTTTTAATCCAAGATAATAAAGTATCTGAATAGATTTTAACAGAAGATATAGAACATGATGAAGAGGGTAAAATCCAACTAGGTCTTCTTTGAAAAATACTATTTTTAATCATTTTAGTATCCATATTCTTATAGAAAAATAAATGTAATAATGATTGAAAACAAATAGTAAGTAAATGATAACGTTTAGACAATCTTTTATAATTTTTTTTTATTATTAAAGATATCATTTTGCAAAAACCTTCACAAATATCATCAATAGTAATATCTGAAGACGTTTTAAGAAGAGAAAAAGGTGATAAAGATTTAACTATTATAACAAAAAGTTGATCTAAATTTTGAAGTGAAAAATATGACTTATTTTTTTAGAAAAAAATCATTTAATTTCATATACATACCTTTTTAAGTAAAAGGATATTAAATAAATTTATAAAATTATATAATACTTCTAAATCCGTTGTTCTTTTAGCAATTAAAATCAAACGAAAAATAGTTGTTTGAAATAATTCTAAATATTCTGAATATTTTTCTCGTAGCTTATTTTCTAAAATATTTAAATGGAAAAACTAATAATAGTAGAATAACCTTTTTCTATTCTGATTAACAAAATTGCAGACAAAATATTTGCTACCATATTAATATTTTCTGTTTCCCAAAAACTACATGATAGTATCGTACATATCTTTTTGAAATCTTGAAATTCTAAACTTTGTAATCTTTTTTGAATGAAATAATAAATAGATAAAGACTGAAAATTAGAATAATTAGATATTTTAAATTCATCTGTATAAGATAACTGCATATTCTTGAAAATAGCTATTAAAGCTACACATATTTCTAATATATCATCATAATTTTCGGCTTTATTACAGTAAGTTTTTAATAAAAACAGAAGTAAATCTTGAGATTTTTTATGTAAATGACTATTTATATTTTCATAGTAAAAACATACTTTAGATATGAAAAATATAAGTTGTTTTAAAAGATCTTAAAATATTAATTTGGAAATATTAAAAAATAAATTTAGTATACCTTTGTCATGAATTTTAAAAGAAACTGAAAAAGATAATTGAAAAAAAAACTGAAATAAATATACTGAGTTTAGTATTTTTTCAAAACTCAAATCATTTTTTTGAAAAAATTGCAATAATATTTTTAAACATTTTTTAATAGCTTTGAAATAAAATTTTATCAATTGAGTAATTTTTTTTTTAAATAAATTATGATTAGAACTAAAATTGATTAATAAAATAAAAAAATGAAAATTTAAATACTATTTAAATCCATCTTGAATTTCGAAAGATAAAATTAAAATTAATTGAATAATTCCAGGTATATAAAACTCATATTCAATTTGCTGATATAAAAACTTATGATAATAATCAAATAAGTCCACATGATAATTTTCAATAACTTCGACTAGCTTATTAATAAGAAAATTATCAGAAAATATCTTTTTTCTATTTTATTAAATTATTATAATTTCAATGTATTAAAATAAAATACCTAAGTATTTCTTTAGATATTAAATTAGAAATAATATTCAAAGACTCATTCTTTACTTTAATATTATCTAAACTAAGATATAAATATATTAGAGGAAAAATATTATATAACTATAATTATTTAGAAATATAAATATTTTTTAAAATCTTACCATTGAATTTAATGTATTTGTTGTTACCATTATTCTATATAGTAACTTACGATTTTCGATTACTATATCTATCAAACATTGTTTAGTAGTAAATTGAAAATCTTTGTAAAATAAAAAATCTAATAACTTTTCTTTTGTTGAATCTTCTATACAATTAATAGGAATTATTTGTATGTATTTAATAAGTTTTTTAAATTCTAAAATATCAAAATTATTTATTTTTGTCTTAAAGCTTTTATGCATTTTTTTATTACAATAAGATTCTATATTATTTAATAATAATAATTTATCAATCTTATTAGAGAAAATATAATCCATTAATACAAATAGAGATGCATCTATATCAAAAATCAAAATTAATTGCACTATTTATAATATATACCTCTAAATAAATCCAATTCATAAATTTCAGCATTAGATAAGTAAATATACCACAAATTTGAAAATGTTAACATTTCATTTATATCAGAATCTCCTGAAGTATTTTGAATACTATATTTTAAAAGAAAATTCATAATTTTTCTAATTTTATCAAAAAAAGACAATTTACTAATATATGTTAATATTTTTTCGTAAATGAAGTTGTAATACTTTATTAAATATAACCATTGATTATTTATTATATAAATATATGCTATGCTTATATTAGTACTATTTATTAGCTGTATTTTTCCAGCTTTCCAAAAAGAATTAATAGAGGCATTTTCAAGATAAAATAGTATATGATCTAAAACCAAATCCGTTAGTGATAAAAGATCTTTAGTCTTAAATTCTTCTGAGGCACATTGGTCAAAATATTGCATATAAACTAGTTGACATAAGATCTAAATATTTAAAAATACATAAATATATTAGAATAATATACCGTATAAAAAGTTATTTTAGATTCGAGTCCTTTAAACATTGTTATAGACTTAATATATTCTAAAGTTTTATACGGATCTGTAAGTGATATATATTCATAAGATAACTGCATTGCTTTATAATGAATTCTAAATATCAAATATATGCCAGGATCATTAAAAAAAAAAGAAATGTTTGAAAAAACTTTGATTAGAATAGATTCATATAATTTAACTAAATCTTTTGAAATATCTCGAATTATTGAAATATCAACTGACTCTTGTATTATAGAAAGTAAAGGATAAAAAACAAAAAATGAACTTTTCACTTTATTTTTTGAAATATTTAAAGAAGATAAATGTTTTGAAAACAAATCATTTTTTTGATTCAAATATATCGGTTTTTCCAGCACTTTAAAATTATTTTCTTTCAAAATATCATCAATTATTGTCCTTATTTGATTTAATGAAAGATTATTAGTTAATTCCATAACTCTATAATCTAATTAAATTTTAATATATTTATATTTTCTTCCTACATAGTCAAAATTTCATCACTAAGTAATATACAGTCATTGTTAAGTGGAAATTTTAAAAATTTTATCCAATCATTTATAAATTTGTGTAAATTTCTATGTGATTTGTAGTTATTTACGAATATTCTTATCACCTTGAAACATATTTTTGAATATTCAGATGTAATATCAACCTTTAAAATAGCAAAAGTTAAAGACAATTATTAATTGTAATAAAATTTTTACCTCACAAAGACTTAACCATAACTGTTCATTATATGGCAAGATTAATTCGGAATCAATTTTTAAAAGATTGTATAATAATTTCCATCCAATTGTTATTATATTGTCTTAAAAAATTAAAAATAAATTTATAGATCTGAAACATACCTTCTCGATCTTTAATTAAAGAAAAAGATTTCTCTAATATTTCAAGCATTTGTTGTTCTAATACAACGAATAATTTATGATAACCACCAATATTTTTCGAAAGCTCTAAAATATCTGAAATAGTTAAATATTTTAAAGCATCTTCTGCAGATAACTTAATTGCCAATTTTAGTATTTCAGAAAGAAACATATCAGTAAGACGTGCCATTTTTGATGAATTTAAATTAATTTTTACCTTCGAATATATTGAATTACAACCAAGAGAGTTTTGTGCAATCTCTAAAAGTTTTGGAAGAGACAATAAAACATCTACGCTTTTTATTAATCTTATATCAAAAAAAAAAAAAATTACTAGAATGATAAGAAATATCTGTTAAGTTCTTTAATAGACAGTCAAGAAATAATTCCAAATTAGATACTTTTGAGATCATACTTTTAGATTCAGAATTTGAAGTTTGAAAATTTATATAATTAATTAATGATTCAGGAGAAAATAAAGTTTTATGAAGAATAATAGAAAACAAATCATTAATCCATGATGGAGCATCATTTTTTCCAACGATATAACAAACATAGGGCAAAATTCTAGAAGCAACTATTTCAGAGACCTAATTTGTTAATTTAATAATTTATATATATGTTACAAACATTTTTAAAATTCTCAAAACCATACATAGAATTCTTCCATATTTTGAGAATCTGGTATCCTAAATTAGATATTGTATTATTAGAAAGATTTAAATTTCTGATACAATAAAAAAAATTTGCCAAAATTGTAGTAGTAGTATCAAATGATCCTCGAATAAATAAAGAAAGTGTTTCTTCAGATAAAATATATTCCAAATTTTTTTGAATTGAAGAAATTAATAATAAAACTTGCTCTTTATCTGGAGCCTCTGTAACTAATGAGAATGATATAGAGAGAAGAGCTGTAAATGAATGCTTTTGAAAGCTAAAACATTTAGATTCTATTAAGAGATTTTGAGATTTCAAAACGATATTTAAAAAATCCCATAATTTCGGAAGAATAGTTATAGATTCTAAACTAAGATTAATTAGTATTTTATTTAAAATATTTCATTTAAATACTTATTTAGTTTAACTTCTTTAAGTTTATCCAAGATCCAATTTAAAAGAAATCCTTCTTTTTGAATAAAATATACATTTATACGTCCTTCTAAAAGATCATATGCTGTTTTTAACTGTTCTCCTAATGCTTCTGATTTACTTCTTAAAAAATGAGCAAGGTCTTGAGTACTAACTACAGGTATATTCTATAAATAAATTAAATTTATAACAATAAAGTAATCTTCTACTTTCCAAAGAAATAGACAGCATCTCTTAAGTATAAATAAACATTTGTTTGCAAAAAAAACTGAAACATACAAAAATCAAGAATTACATTGGAAAGATCCTAGTCGATAAAAGTATAAATATTAATATATAATATTTCAAAAAACTTATAAATTTTAAATAGTTATTCTAGATAAAAAATGACATTTTAAAAATATTTAATATGAATAATATTTTTTAAATATAAAATTTTGAAAGTTTAAAAATAATAAATAAATTTAAGGTTTTAAAAATATAATCATTAAAAATCTATAAAAAAAACAAAAAATCAATCGATTTATCTTGATATTACTACTTCTCTTGTAAGTCGCCGTCTGGACCAATCTTTATGATTTGAATTAAAACGCAAATTTTCTAAATTACTAGTATCAAATTTCCAATAACTATTTTTCTCAAATTTATAGCCATCTGGAGGCTGAACACAACTCATACTTCCCGTAATAGAAGAATCATCATATAATAACTCTCTTAATCCTTCTTCTGCTGGTGTAGATTCTTTGTTAGGTGGTAATGCATAAGGATTTGATGAATAATATGTAATTTTCCCATTCTCTTGATCTGTTTTTAATGTAAATTCAAATATTTCGACAAAAATGATTTTCTTTGGAATTTCAGGGGGTATATAGTTATAATCTATCCAATTGTATATAAAATCGTAATTCAAAAAAAAACTTGAATGTTTTAACTGATTTTTTTTATATTCTTCAATTAAAACTTTAACTGCTTTCTGTATATTAACATTTCTAGATAAAATTAAAGCCCAACCAAGTAAGAGAAATATTAAACGCAAAGGTATCCAGTGAGAAAATAATATTAAAAAAAGAGATATAACGACACACAAAAAAAAAACTGTTGAACTTACTTTTTCATCATGAAAACTAGTGTATTTTAGAAGAAAATTTGATATTGTATCGTAAAAACGTGTATAATCAGACATAGAATTCTTTTATATTTAGTAATGATATTAAAAATATAATGAATTACTTGAATATTTCTCATATCAATAGTAAAATCTCTACCTTCAGCATTCTTTCCATTTGTTTGAGACTTTTTAGCAAGCATAATTTCCTTATTTAAAAAAGATGAGTTAGAATCAGGATAACGAGCTTCATAAGATGGCAAAAGAAGCCCAAAAATAAATACTGTTGTTGGAATTACAAGAACCAAAGATGGATTTATACATATTATCGTATATATACACATAAAAGAAAGCGTTTTGGAAGGAATTTCCCATTGAAATATTGATGCTAATATGTCTCGAGTTTGAAATATAATCCCAACTCTAGACTATTAAATAATGTGAATATTATCCAATAGTAATTACCTAGAAGAGAGTTTTCTAAAGTTTTGCGTCAAAATATGCAAAGAAAAAGGAGTTGGAATAGATTCTTCATCATTAAGTGTAATTTGGGGTGAAAGATTATCTCCTTTTGGTGAGTTTAAAGCAAGAGATGATGCTATCGCTGATACAAATGCATCTTGAATTGTAGTTGAAGGGTTAGACGACTTATCCTCCATCTCTAAATAATTTGTCTAGGTTTAATCATAAGGTTCGATAAGGATTTATGCAAGACTGAACGTTTTTTTTAAATTAAATTTAAAAATAAATTATAGCAAAAAACATATAAACTATATATATATATATACTTAAATGTTGGATTTCCTTTAAAAACCCAACATGTATATCATGATTCAGTTTCCATTTTTTTATGAAGTTTTTCTTGAACTTTTTGACGTTTTTCTTCAGATGAAATTTTTGGTTTTTTATAAATAGAATATTCTGCCTTATAATCTCTTTTGTTTTCTTTATGAGCTAACATTGGATTTTCCCGAATCTAGAAAATCAGTCACTTTCTAATTATGTTAAACAAATAGAAAAAACCTTGCGATGTGCTTCAGCATACAACTCTTCAAGTTGATCACAATCGATACCATCAGAAATTAAACCAGAAAATTGTTTTTTATATCTTTCTTCGTCATCTTCTAAAAGCATGCTCATATATTCAGAAACATGCCCTCCAAAAATATATTTTCGAAGGACTTCTGGATCTAATTCTTTGGTTTCAATATCATAGCCAGGAAAACGACTTTCTGAATGAGGAATATTAATACCTCCATCACTAGCACCTTTTAATGCGGCAAAAACCCTACTTCCTGTTGATGTACGCTTCAAACCAACATCTAAAAACACTTTAAAAGGACGTGGACAACCATCAATTGGCTCTGTAACTGACACTGTTCCATCAGGATCCACTACTCCTTCATATTTATCAGCAAGCCCTAATTTTGTTAAGGCCCTTCTGGCAACTAACAATCCAGTAGCATATGCAGCAGACCAATTCGTTAATCCATGTTTAATACCATAGTTTGGCAATTCATGAGAATATGCTGAAGTAAACACAAAATCCCCCTGAACTCTAGCATAAACAATTTGACATATAATATCTTTATTAGTAAATCTCACAACAAGACGATATTTAGGGGCTGTACAATTTTTCAGAAAACGAATAAACGAATAAATAGCTTACTATTGTATTTATTTTTTGCCTGCATAACAAGCCTCTTACGTGCATAATAGTCTGTTTTCCCCTCACGCCGCCGGCGATATTTAGTCTGATACCGACTAAAATAAGCTTTATTTTTGACTTGTTTCATAAAAGCCTAAAATAAATATAAGCATCTTTATAAAAGAATCCTTTAATAAATAATAAATCATTCAAAATGCAATAAAAACAATCAACCACTTATTGCTCTAAGAAACAGTTAGCAACTAAAAAACAAAAGTATTGCAAAAGAGTGTCAGATAGGGACGAAAGACATTCAGTATAACTCAATTCATAATATAATACAAACTTTTGATCAGACTATTTTTTTAAATACACATCATTCACACTCTTCTTTGCAAATCAAGTGTCTTTTTCTTACCTTTTCTTAATTAATTTTTTTTAAAAATAATTTATAAGAATAACACTTCTTAATCATTTTACATTATCTTATTTACTCAAATCCCTTTTCAAACCAAGCATTTATACTTAAAAAAGCATAGCAAAATCTTACAAAATTGATCGTATTTATTACAATTCTTAATGTTTTCTTACCATTTTTAAAAAATATTAAATAGAACTCAAATCAACCGTCTCATCGCTAATAAATTTTTGCAATTAGGGTTAACCCTTTCTGAGAATTATTTTCATCCAATTAATAAAAATATACATAAAACACTTTGTTTTGTAGTACGAGAGATGAAAAAGAGTTCAAATTTTCGTTCAATTTATCTTTGTTTTATTTTTCCCATCTTCATAATTACTATTTTCTATATTATTTTATATAGCCTATAAATTTATATTTAATAAGTTAACATTAAACATAAGAAACTTGATATTGAAATCTTTTTATATTAGCTTTTTTATATTAAATTTTTTGTAGATGGAGTAATTCATATCTAACGATTCCACGTATGTTTACGTCTATCAATCTTAAAATTATTTTATAAATAAAACTATGATCAAGAGAAGAAAAAGTTTAAGATGATAGGTGTCTTTTCTTTTAGAAATTGTTTAGATTTATTCTTTTTATGATATTTTTAAGAAATTCTTTTTATATCAAATGAGTACATCTCAAAATTCTTTATATACATACAACTTGAATAAATTAGTTTTTGACGTTTATGATTCAGAAGAAACAATATTGAAAAGCCTTGAAGGAACGGCCTCCTTTGATTCGAATAATATTAATGAACAGTTAAAAAAATTGCATTTAAATTCTGAAAAAACAAAAAAATTACCAGAAGAATCAATATTAAAAGATTTATCAAAAATAGAAACAAGTTTTTCTTCAGATGAAATTTTATTATTGAAGAATTTGGATAAAAGTTATGATAGTCAATTAAATGAACATGAATGGCTCAATATTCATCTTTTAAACAATGACCTTGAAATTAATAACACGTCGAAAACTAAGTTATTACAGAAAAATATAAACTTAGAAGATGGTACAATAGATTCTAGTTTATTATCATTTTCTTCTATTGTTGATTGTTATTCTGCAAATGATTATAAAGGTAGTATTTTATATTTAGCTAATATTACTAAAATAACTTAAAGATAATATCCTTATTGAGGAAGTAAGCTTTTTAAAGGAGTATACTCAAGAAAATGATAGGTAGTTATTTAGATTATAGCATTGTTTAGATTTCTAATAAAAAATAGCATAAAACATAACATATTGCATACAACTTTAAATGAATCTTGTAAATCTTCTGCTACAAGCGATACTGAAAATTGTATAGAAATCTTTAGCCCAAGTCTTCATAATTCTTTAAAAAGTTCAACTATTTCAGATACGGATTTTAAAAAATCAGTTAATTCAGATTCTTTTCATTTAATAGAAAATCCTAATTTATTTCCTCAAGTTATGGCTCCATCAGACAATAAAGTTAATATGCAGGCTCAATTACAAAACACTAAGTCATCTATAATCAAATCTTTGAAATACCGTCATATTCGGGGAACATCTGGTTTAAGTACTAAAATAATATCATCTAAACTTTGCTGTATCAAAAAAACAAGTAGTTCATCTTTAAACAGTAAAAATACGGATATTTCATATTCTATAGAAAATATTCAAACAAAATTACCTTTAATATCGCAAAAAAAGGTCATTTCAGATAATGTTTCTACTATCTATCCAACATCTAAAAATATTCTTAATTCTAAAAATCCTAAAATGCAAATTCTTGAAAATGGAAATGCTTCATCTATGAGTCTTGAATCTATTCAAAAAAATATTAGTGAAAACTTTTACACACTTTCAAAAAAAAAGTTTAATACGAAATCAAAATGCCGACAGGATAATTTTAAAACTGTTAATGTTTTTCCATTAAATATTTCTGATTCGTTAACATCAACGATTAAAAAAAATACTTCTACTATTTCATGTGAAAATAAATGCGAAAAGAATACTTCTAAATTTTTGCCAAAATCATTATCCAGATCATCTACTTTATCAAGGCTTAGTTTCAAGAAAAATAAAGATGTAAAAAATGGACATTCTATTCATACACAAATCCCTCTTCCTTCTGAAGGTTTGAAGGTACATTTTTCTAAAGACGTTCATATGGAATATAATAATAAAAATATCTCTCAAGGACAATCAAATTCATATTGTAATTCTAAGAATATTAATTTCTCAAAAAAAGTTCAAACTAGAAGGTTATTTTATCTATTTTTCAATTGTTTTTAACTTAAATTAGTTTTTTACCTAAATTGAAATCTAATCATAAATGTTTAGAAAAAAAAACAAAAACAGGCAATATATCCCCTCTTCCGAAGTTAGATTTATTAAAAGTAACACCAGTGTTTGATTCATTACATGAAATATTTAAAATACCTCCTAAAGAAGTTGCTTTAAGTTCTGACAAGGAATTATGTTATCCATTAAAACAGAATTCTAAAGTTCAATCTTCATACAATGTTGAATCAGATGAAAATATAACAAAATTGAAACTAAATCCTAATACATTATATATTGATGATTTTGATAATGATATAATAAAAGACGAGTTTTGTAAATTGAAATTTAAAAAACAAAAGTTTCAAAAAGATGAAAGACTTTCAGATTTTTTATATAATGATAAAAATATAAAATTAGGAAAAAAAGGAAGTCTTATAGATTTTAATGATATTAAATCATTTCATTATTCATCATTAACCCTTTATGAAATTGGTGAAATTAATGATTATATAGGATCTATTTATTTTATTGGTCGTCCAAAAGTAAAAAAAAATGATTTTTCTACTCATTTTTGTGATAATAATTCTGGATGTGATGATGATAGAGGAGATTATGTTGTTATTATAGGTGATCATATTGCTTATCGTTATGAAATTTGCAGCATTCTTGGTAAAGGAAGTTTTGGTCAAGTTGTTAAATGTTTCGATCATAAAACAGGACAGGCAGTTGCCATTAAAATTATTCGTAATAAAAAAAGATTTCATGTTCAAGCATTGACTGAAATAAAAATACTTAAACAATTATCTAAATGGGTAAATATTGAACATATATATATATTTATAGTAATCAAAGCATATCAGGACCCAAATGATAGTTATTCTTTTATAAAATATATTGACCATTTTTATTTTCGTGAACATTTATGTATTGTTATGGAATTGTTAGATTTGAACTTATATGAGTTAATAAGAATAAATGGCTTTAAAGGATTTTCTCTTTCAATGATCAGATGGTTTGTTACTGTTTTATTAAAAAATTATATATTCTTATAGTTTTAGTTTTACAAAACAATTGCTTCAAAATTTAGTTTTTTTTAAAGAACATGGAATTATTCATTGTGATTTAAAACCAGAAAATATTTTATTATGTTCAGAACTTAAACCTAATATTAAGATAATTGATTTCGGAAGTAGCTGTTTTGAAAATGAAAAAAGTAAAATTTATCTATAATTAAAATATAAATTTATGTTTTTTAGTTTATACATATATTCAATCCAGATTTTATAGATCTCCCGAAGTTATTTTAGGTCTAGATTATGGAATATCAATTGATATATGGAGTTTAGGTTGTATTTTAGCAGAATTATATACCGGACATCCTATATTTCCAGGAGAAGATGAACATGAACAACTTGCATGTATAATGGAAGTTCTTGGTTTTCCTGAAAGTTGTTTGATAGAAAAAAGTACCCGGAAAAAAATATTTTTTGGTATAATAATTCTTTTATTTAGAAATATTACTTATTTTTTTAGATTCTTTAGGAAATCCTCATTCTACTATATTTTCAAAAGGGAAGCGAAGATCTCCTTCTTCGAAAACACTTTCTCAAGCAGTCAAATGTAATGATATAGTTTTTCTCGATTTTTTGTCTCAATGTTTATTATGGAACCCAGAAGATCGTTTAACTCCTGAAAAAGCGCTTAAGCATAAATTTATAACGAAAGAGTATCTTGTATAATTTAAATGGTTATGTTTTTTTTTTTAAAATTATTTTTGATTTTTAAATACAAATGCTTTTAAAATAAAGTATTATTGATCTTAAAAGCATGTTTAATTGTACGGTTTTTAATTTTCTAGAGTAATATTTTCATGAATTTTTATTATTAAATTTTGTATATTAAAAATTCATGTACATTATTGCTTTATCATTTGTCTAATGCTTTAAAAGAATTTATTCGTTTATTTCTAAAAGATAAAATATCGACAAATTAAAACCTTGTAAGAAATGTTTGAAATTTTTGTTTTATCTTAGATATTTATATTTTTTAATCTAAGTTTAAGATCTTAATATTCTATTTGGATTATTTTATTATTTTCTATTATTCTATAGGATTTATTTTCTAAATATAATATTTATTAATATCGACAATATATTTATAAAAAATAAAATACTAATATTTAAAACCCAATATTTATCAAAAAATATAAATAATTCACTAATGAATTTACATATCAAAATTAAACCACAATATTAGAATAATCTATCTACTCCATGTGTTTTTTTCATTTTCAGTGTTTTTATATATAAGACTCGTTTTCTGTTTCTTAAAATATTCATTCTTACAAGAATCATCATATCTTCTTTTAAAAGATCTAGAAGACTTATAACTAGATTTGCTTCCGCTACCAACATTAATATTTACAGAAGGTGGAGTAGCAAATCCAAAACTCTAAAGAAATTAATATAATTAAATTTAAATATAGTGTTAATTTACTTTTGCTACTTTAGCAAGATCAAGGTTATTAACATCGAATATTGATTTTAAAGCATATGAAGAATACGCTTGCAAATAACTTCTATAACCATCTTTTGCAGATCTGTTTAGATAATAATTTTTTGAAATTAATTTCTCTAGCTAAAAAAATTAAATATTTTTTTCAATAATTGACCTTACCTGTAATTGAATGTTTGCTAATTTACTAAATTCATATTCATTTAATGAAACTTTTGCAGCTTTAAGATATCTTAAAAATCCTAATTCACTAGGTACAAGAAACATAAGACTTCTTCCTTTTCCTTTAGTTCCTCTAGCAGTACGTCCAACACGATGCTATTATATGTTATTTATCAAATAAATGAAAATAAAAATATTACAATATAATCTCTTGGATCATCAGGAGGATCATATTGAATAATCCAATCTACAGCGGGAATATCTAGACCTCTTGCAGCTACATCAGTACATATAAGAATTCCTTGTTTTGCATTAGAAAATTCAAAAAATGTATTAGTTCTTTTTTGCTGTTTTTGTTTTCCCTAAAACTAGTCAAAAAATAATAAAATATATTAATGTATACATGAAGGTCCAGGACAGGAATATCAATATAGTTTAATAATTCAGAATGATATTTTACAGAATTACAACTCGAAAAAAATACAATAATCTTTTTTTTAAGGTTACGTTTGAGAAAAGTAAAAAGAAGTAAAAAACGTTTGTCACTATCACAAACAACATAACCTTGTTCAAGACCATCCACTGTCGAATTTTTTTTATCAGAATCCACATTAATATAAAGAGGCCCAGGTCGTAGTGATATTCTAGCAAGATCTTCAACTTTCGTTGTTTGTGTTGCTGAAAATAGCATAGATTGTCTGTTTTCTAGTAAAACTATATATATATATATATATACAAAATAAAAAATACCGCTAGGAAGTATTTTAATAATTTGACGCATTTCATCTTCAAATCCAATTTCAAGTATACGGTCTGCTTCATCAATAATAAGTGCCTTTAAATTTTTATAAACAAATCCTTTTGTATTTTGTAAATGATCCAAAAGGCGCCCAGGTGTTGCTATTAAAAGATTAACACCTTTCTCCAATTTTTCAACCTCTGCACGCCTATTAGCACCCCCAATTACAACGCCAAATGTTTGACTATGATATTTTAAAAGATCATTAACTACACCAAATATTTGTAATGCAAGTTCACGAGTAGGCGATATTACAATAATGCCAGTACCTAAAACAGACGTGTAAAAATATATATCATATGAAAAAATGGAAAAAACCATTTCTAGGCTTAAATTTCAAAAAATACAGAATTTCAATTGCTGGAATCAAAAATGCCAACGTTTTCCCACTTCCTGTTTTTGCAGCACCAAGAACATCTTTGCCTGCCATTAAAATAGGTATTGTACGTGCTTGAACTTCTGTCATTTTAGAAAAACCCATTTCTGCTAGTGCTTTAGCTGTAGGTTTTGAAAGTGAAAGATCAGAAAACATAACAGGGTTTGATGAATTTAATGTTACTGCAGCATCAGGAGCTACTGTAGAAGCAGGAGTCAACTGTTCCTTTGATAATGGAACATTTGATGAAATAACTGAATCCACTGCATTAACTGACGTCTGGTCTACTGTTTTAGATATCGATTTAGATACGGTATTTTCATTTGCTAAGCCATTAGAGCGGGTTTTATGCTGTTTAGATGACCGAGCCATCATCAATAATAAAAAAGAACTATAAATAAGCCTTAAAGGCTCTATTAAACTGACAAATTATTAATAAATAAATGTGATTTTATTTCGACAATCATTGTCTGAGTTAAAATCGAACTCGATAACATTAATAAAAATATTTACGCATATAATACGATGCATAAACGCATATAATCCATCTACTAATCTATAAACTAAAAGAAAATCATGTTTATCTCGTTTTTTTTCACAAATATATCTTTAATAAAAAAATAGATTATCTGAAATAGTATTCGTAAGCTGTTTATGGTTTAATAAACATGATCTATTTCAATTAGTTATATATATGTAAGATATTTGACATAGATTTACAAGACAGGTTTACAGAGAAAATGAATGGAATATATGCGTTGATATACTTTAAAATCTAAATTTTATGGGCGTTTGTATATTACAATAACTTCTTTGAAATACATTATCGTACGCATACGATATATATATATGAGTTATATATGCATCATATACGAACTATATATATGTGGTATATATATATATATACGGATTATATAGGGAACATATATTTAAAATGTTTTTTCCGTCTTGAGAAGTATGAGTATATTAAAATTCTCTACAAAGCCTAAGTTTTAATGAAAAGTTGTTTTTTGCTATATATTAATAATACAAAATTTAATTTTCGATATCTATAAGTGCTAAAGGGATATTTCAGACTTTCCAATATAAAAACAGGGAAAATATAAGTTTTTAGATGAAAGATAAATTATTTTCATAGTTTTTAGGGCTTAACCCTCTTTTTCTTGAGACGCGACTAATTTTAATATTGAAGTTCGTGTTTCGTTATTTCGTATCTTTAATAAATAATGTATTATTCACGATTTTAAAAAAGCAGGTAGAAAAGTACTTTTACGGAAATCGAGTTGCATCAATTCCTAAGTAAAAAAGCATAAAATTCAAAAAGAATTCTTATTTAACACTTAAATGCTATTTTATTAATAAGAATAAGCTCTTTTGAAGTTCTATATGCATAGTAGAATCATTGGGAAAAGCAATTCTATTTGTTTTTGGACTTTTTGGTAAAAAATATTGGATTCTTTGGGTACATACATAAAGATTATCATTGCATATATAAGACAAAGTGGTCATTTTTGTGATTTTTTTGAGAAAAATGAGGTTTTTTGCTTTTGGATGGATAGGATTAGTCCTTCTTTGGAATAATATCAATACTCGCGTTTATGCTAGACGAGGAATTGGCACACAATCTTTATCTACATGTATGGAAAATTCAGGATTAATAGCAACAATATTTCGAATTACATACTATCCAGATATGGAAAAAGTAGTATACCGTGTTGATGGGATGACCTCAATTGAAGGTGAAGTTCTAGGTGTGTAATATATTGTTGACGATTTTTCTCAAGAACTCTAACAATGTTATATTTAGTTAACGTTGTTATAGTGGCATATGGAATACAAGTATTAAATAGAACTATTGATCCATGCATTCTTAAAATACCGAATCTTTGTTATTTACAGCCTGGACCTCTTACGCAAATTGAAGGAGAAAGCGATGTTCCTCTTGATATTTCATCACATATTCCCGGTATTCTTGATTTTTAAATACTTTATTCAATATTTTTATGGGTTTTAGGCGTTGTATATGCTATTCCAGATATTGATGCAATCGTTAAAATTACAATTTATGATAAATATACAGGAGAACTTAAAGCATGTGTTCAAGTTACAATGACAAATATGATGACTGTAAATGTTAAAGCAGTTGGATGGATATCTGGTCTTATTGCATTATCTGCACTTATCGTAAGTGCAATTGCATCTGAAAATGGGAATTTTAATACTGCTCATCATATTGCAACAAATACATTTGCTCTTTTTAGTTATTTTCAAGGTCAGGCTATTTTTGGTATGATGTCTGCAAAAATGCCACCTATTGTGCGTTCATGGACTCAAAATTTTCAATGGACAATGGGGATTATTAATTTGGAATTTATGCAGAAAATTTTTACTTGGTATATTAAATCTACTGGAGGAGCACCTATTTTCCATCATTATCCTTCATTCAAACATTCAATTTTTGTTGAAAAACGGAGTTTTGTTTCTCTCGAAAAGCGTGCTTCAGATACTGTTAAAAATATTGTCTTTCGTGGTATAAATCGTGTCTCTTATAATGAAGGAATTGAAACTACGAACTTATTTATGACCAGCTTTTCTTTTTTTCTTATTATGATTTTCACAATAGTACTAGGGTTTGCATTGTTTAGAATTTTTCTTCATTATTCTCCAAAAACTCATTGGATACGTCAAGAACGTTTTTTTGGTTTCAAAAACGAATGGAAGGATCTTTTAAAAGGTGCTATGTATAGATTAGTAAGAATCCTGATATATTTTTTTTAAAAAAGATTAATCTTTAAAGTTGCTTATTGGATATCCTCAGTTATCTCTTCTTTGTACATGGGAATTGGTCTCTCGTGATTCTATTGGTGCAATAATTTATGCCGTTTTGACACTAATAATAGCAACAACTTTACTAGTTTATGCTGCCTACCGAGTTATTATTTTAGCACGTCGTTCTCTTAAATTTCATAAAACAGCTGCATATATTTTGTACTCTGATTCTAAAGTTTTGACTAAATGGGGTTCTTTATATATACAATTTTCAGCATCTGCATATTACTTTACTGTTCCTCTTTTATTTTTCATTTTATTACGATCAATTTTTATAGCATTATCTCAAGGCAATCCTCTTGTTCAAGCAATAGCATTTTTTATCATTCAATTAGCATACTTCTTTTTGATTGTTTATATTCGTCCCTTCCTAGATAGAAAAACGAATATTTTTAGTGCTACTGTTGCAGCAATTAATCTACTGAATAGTGTTTTTGTACTTATTTTTGCAAATGAATCATATATATATGTAATATTTCTTATTTTTATTTTAAACTAATTTTCTTAGGATATGATTGTTGCTATTTTTGGGATAATATTTTTTCTTGTTAACTGCGCTTTTGCTCTTGTCTTACTTATTCTTCTTATTATAGTGTCGATATATGCTATTGTTTCGGAGAATCCAGATATTCTTCATGAACAAATGGAAGACGATAGATCAGAATTTATTAAAAGTAAGACTAATTTTTCTTCTGATGTTGAACTTAACTTATCAAAACAAACTAATGGATTATATTTTAAAGAAATGTCCAAGATAAAAGATCCATTATCTTCATATGATGGATCTTATTCTTCGATAAATAAAACAAATAATGCTAATTTTGATGAATCTATAAATTATATACCTTCTCATGATCTTATAGCTAGTTATATATCACAAAATTCTTTAGCTGCTCCACCTCGGCCTCCTTTTAAGTCAAATATGAGATCTAGTAATGATTCTTTAGTAAAAGATCATCAGACCAACAGAAAAAATAACGATTATGAATATGCATCTTATGGTGGATCTAATATGAATTCATATTTACCTACTTATAAACCACCTTCAACTATTCAAAAGTTGCATTTTAATCATCATGATTCTCGTGGCATATCATTTCTAGATTCACAACCTCAACAATATATTCCAGGAGCACCTAAAAAGACACGAAATTATGGGTTATATCACAATGCATATACTAATAAAACAGTATGAATGACTAGATGAATTATGATTAATAATTTCATAACATTTAATGAATTGATTTGAAATAAGGTTACATTATTTTTTATAATAAATTTTAAATATATTCTAAACTATCGTCTACATTAATATTATCCCTTTCTAAAAAAATCCAATAATTTTTAAATTAAAATAATTTAAAATTAATAAAAATGAATACAATAGATGAGAATTTAATGTATGTTGACCCTCTTTATTCGCAAAGTTTGTATTAATTAATTAGATTATTTATTGATTCATGTTTTGAAGAAGAACTTTATTACTCAGGTCTTGAAATTCTTGATGTTGTTTTGATGCCAAAAAAAAATGAAAATTTAGAGTTTATTCCTTTTTTACCTGAAAAATATTTGCGCGTTCTAATGAATCTTATTATACAAAAAAGTCACGAAAATTATCATATTTCTCAAAAAGCAGCACAGCTTGTACATAGAATAATTTATTCAAAAAAATTATACAGGAATGAATTGAATACTCAATGGTTTTGGATGTTTTCTCATAATAAGCGTTCTCAAAGATCTAAAAGACAAGATAATGATATAAATACTGACTATTTAGATATGCAAGATAATATGCAATTGAATCTTACAAAGTCTATTTTTTCTAAATTTTCAAACATCTGGGAACTTGTTCAGCAATGTTTTAATGAATCATCCCCATATTTATATGTATTTTTGGACTGTATCATAACTATCCTAGAAATGGATTGGAAAGAGTATTCCGAACAAGGTTTAATTTGAAAAACCAAAAAAAACAATCTATATTAGTCTAATATTCTTGTAGAATTTGAGAAAGAATTAGAAAAAACATTGCTTATGAATTCTTTTAAAAATGATAATAAAGAAAAACCAGACATTAAGCAAATCTTAACAGCTATATTTAATAATATAGAATCAGAAGAATATAAATGTCCATTATCTTCTAATATAGTAGAATTACCAGATGAAAAAAAAACAAGTTCAGTAAAATCTATAGAAAGTATGATGCTAAGAAAACGATTTTTGTATTTGGTAAATTATTAATATTTTTAAGGTTTTTTAAGAATTGTTTAGATATATGATGCAGTATGTAGTTTACCAACGTATTTTAATCAATTTAATTTTGAAAACGAATTGTCTATTTATTTAAAAAATTTGGAGATAGATAAGTTTATTTTTTATTTTTCAGTATTTATTTAAGATTATCAAAATTAACCTAATTTATATTATAGAATGCAATTCCTCCATCTTTAAAAATAAATTTATGTCATTTACTACTTGTAAAGTATTCTATTCATTCGAAATTAAGTAAACATTTTTCGGAATTATCTATAGACATGTTAAGATTGTGGCCAACAATTGCTTCTCAAGCAAAGTTAAGGTTACCAGAAAAAGCAAAGTATAGTTTCTTACTTCAATTGATGTTAAAACATGTTTATAAAAATCATGTATCAAAAAAACCTACTCAAGAGGAGAAACAAGCTATAGAAATTGCGAAAAACAATAGGGTTTCACTATTCAATGAGGAAATTAAAAAAATAAGGGAAAAAAATAAAATAACAGATAATGTCTTACATATACAAAATATTTTTGAACATAGTGAATACGTTATAAGCCTTATTTTAAAAAAGAAACTACAGAATTAAAAATCTTATAGAACTAAAAAAAATTTTTACAGAAATTTTAAAATGACTTTTAAAAAATTAATTTAATAAATAATAAATCGTAAACAGATTTATTAATTTTACAATATAAAACAGTTTGAGCCCTTTTTAGTTGAAACTATAAACTAATGTTGATTTTTTAGAATTGGAAAAAACACTTCTCAACTTTCGAAATTACTTCTATATTACTCTAATTAAAATCCTAAGTAATATAAAATTCCTCAGGGCTCTACCGGGAATTGAACCCGGGACCTCCGCTATTCATGTCAAGAGAGACGACCCGAAAGCGGAATCTTACTACTAGACCATAGAGCCGTTTAGCACGAATGGTTTTCTTTAGCGAATATAAATCATTAAGATTAGAGTTTTTAATTTTTTAGACATTATTTAGCTTAAAATTATAAACGTTAGATTTCGCTAACTATTTTTAGTTTTTAAAACTATTTACTACGCACTATTAAATTGTAGCTAATTTTAGTACATGTGATTTTCTCAAACCAACATCAAATTAACTTTTTAAAAAGTAATAACCCAACTTCTAGAACAGTATTTATCAAGATTTTAACTTTTTTAATATAATAGCTTATTACATTTTTATTAAAAAGAAATACATATTTTAAGTTTTAATAGGTCTTTTTTTATATCTTTGTTTTTTATTTTAGTTATTAACATCTATTTTTTGTATCAACCATTTTTGGAATACAAAAATACACAAATCTCAAAATATAGAAATATTTGTGTTGACTTAAATAGACATATTTTGTTTTTAAGAAAATGTTTAAAAATTCTATTTAAGTATAAAGATTAGTGTATGTTTTTTAGATTATACACTAATCTTTTTTAGTTAATTTTCGATCGTTAAAAATATTGGTTTTATGCTATTTATTAAAAAAATTATATATTGTTATCTTTTTGGAAAAAAAAATATTTATATTATTTATTATTAGAAACATAATTAAAGCATTTCAGGCGAGATGTCTCTGGAAAATGATACAGAAAAAGCTCAAAATAATATAGCTCCTACACAGGATAATCAAGGTAAAATATATTATAATTAAATTTATGATCCTAATTGCTACAGAGAAACCAAAGGTATTTTTTTACTTTCAAATGATTTTTTCATGATTTATAAGTAATTAGAAGTCCCGAAGAAAATATGTCATTATTACTGCTGCACTTGTTATCTTTTTATTAGTTATTTTAATGATTGTTATATTTGTTATTAGAGCTCAAGCCAAAAAAGTTCATAAACTAGATGATTCTCGCCGTGTTACTTTAGATAAATGGCATTTTAAGGAATTTTATCCTTCTTATCAAAATATAAAATGGGCCAGTGGAGGTATTTAAATTGCATTGATTTGTATTCTTTTCTTAATATGGTTAATAGATGAAGTTTCTTATTTTGATAGAAGAGATAAGACTATTATACGTGTATACCTTAATGGTACAAGTTATATGTTTTTGAATGAAACTCAAGTAAAAAAGGTATTTTATATTTGTCTAATTGTTAAATATTTATTTTTAATTATTAGTCTAATGGAGGGAGTTTTATATTTTACAATTATCGGGTTTCTAATGATATGAAATATATATTATTTTTAGCCTATGCGGAGAAGGTCTATATTCATTTTTATTTTTTTTTTTTTAATATTTTTTTAGAGATGGAGGCATTCTTATTTTGGAAATTATTGGGTTTATGATGTTAAAAAGCAAGAACTTACGCCTCTTATTAAAGATCAATCTAATGCCAAAGTTTCATATGCTCGATGGAGTCCAACTGGCCATAAATTAGTATTTTTCATTTATAATAAAATATATTTATTAATATTATTAGGCTTATGTATATGAAAATGATATTTATGTACAGGATGGAGCGGAAAATGCTCAAAGAGTAACAACTGATGGTAGTAATGATATTTTTAATGGCATTCCGGACTGGGTATATGAAGGTTACTTTATTGTTATTTTTTATTATATTTTTAATTAGGTTAGAGGAAGTTTTTTCTACTAATCATGTCTTTTGGTGGTCTCCAGATTCTAAATATCTTGCTTTTATTCGCACCAATGATACTGAGGTAGAGAACATTCATATACCACTTCATATGGAGTCCTATTCGTATAAATATTCAGCTCCGATATACCCTGAAACAATGACTCTTAAATACCCTAGAGTGGGCTCTAAAAATCCACAAGTATCTCTTCATATTGTTGATATTCATAATGGACATAAAGTTAAATATTTGAATAATACAGATACTAAAGATGATGACAATATTATAACAGAAGTTGTTTGGGTTGGGAAAACAGAGCTTTTGGTTAAAAAAACTAATCGGCAATCTAATTTTCAATATGTTTATTTATTTAATGCTACAACTGGTGATGGGAAGTTGACTAGGACTTTGAATGCTACTAAGATTGATGGCGGATGGTTTGAACCAGTATGTTTGATATTAATATTTTTTTTTTTAATTTTCACTAGGGCACCCAAGTTACACCAATTCCATCAAATCGGAATGCTAAAAGGTATGGAAACGGGTATATTGAAATCGCTATAAATAAAGGATATTATCATATTGCTTATTTTCGCTTAAACTCTTATAAAAATCCAAAGTTCCTTACTAATGGAAATTGGGAAGTAGTTAGTATAGCTGGTTTTGATTCTCCTAAGAGTACAGTGTATGTTAATATTTTTTATCCAACAACAATTTAATATTATAAGTTATTTTATTGCTACAAAAAAAAGTTCAATTGAAAGGCATTTATATAAGGTGAGTCTTTTAGGAGGAGATGTTGTCGCTGTTACAGACGAAGAGAAAGATGGTTATTATTATGCAGACTTTTCACCAAGTGGGACAGCTTATCTATTAACTTATACAGGTCCTGAAGTGCCTTGGCAAAAAATTAAGAAAGTAGATAATGAAGGTAAATAATTTAAAATTAAAATATGAACAAATTAATATTATAAAGATTATGATCTTATCATCGAAAAGAATGAAGATCTTACTGAGAAATTGGGGAAATATGATTTGCCAGAAAAGAGATATTCTACAATAAGAGTCGGTGATTATGGTATCTTTGCTTACCAATTATTGCTTCATATTCTTATATTTGTTAGATATGAATGTTTTAGAGATAGTGCCACCTAATTTTGATGATTCCGGTGCAACTAAATATCCTGTTTTATTTCATGTTTATGGAGGACCTGCTAGTCAACTTGTTTCAAAAAGATACAGAGTTTCATGGAGTTCAGTCCTTTCATCAGATCCTGATCTCCAATGTATAGTTGTTTCAGTTGATGGAAGAGGAACGGGTCTTATGGGTAGAAAGTTCTTAACGGAAATTCAAGGACGTATTGGTGTTTATGAATCATTAGACCAATTGGAAGTAGCTAGGTAATTGTTTTATTTTTTTGATATTTTGTTCATTTCTTTAGACAATGGAAAAATAAAAAATATGTTGATAAAGATAAATTTGCAATCTGGGGTTGGAGCTATGGAGGTTATATAACTTTAAAGGCCCTTGAAAAAGGGACTGGTGTGTTTCAATACGGAATATCTGTTGCCCCTGGAACAGATTTTAGATATTATGGTATTAATTTTTTATTTTAATAGTCAAAGCTAAATTTTATAGATACCATATATACAGAAAGATATTTGGGCTTATTTAATCAAAACCCTGCAGGTTATCAAGATGCTTCTATTACTAATATTCTGGGTTTCAAAAATGCAACTCGTTTTCTCGTTATGCATGGATCAGCTGATGAAAATGGTATAATTATGTTTTTATTGTTAACAAATTAATATTTTTGTAGTTCATCTTCAACATACAATGAAGTTTGTTAGTGGTCTTGTATATCATGGGCTTACTAACTATGATATGCATATTTTCCCTGATAATGCGCATGATATATCTGCTAATAATGCAAAATATACGATTTATAAAAGGATGTATGAATGGCTTAAAGAAGCTTTTAAAAAGTAATAAAGGAATTGTATTGTATTATGTAAATAGTATCATGATGCTATTTAGTAATGAGTAGAAAACCATGTATTTTAATCTTGGAAACAGATAAAATCTAAATATTTTTATTTATTACGAGTTCTTAGAAACAAATTACGGGATTATAAAATAGTAAACAAAATGTGATATTAATTTACAGCACAGAAAAATATATGGTGCTTTTTCCTAAATATGTTATCTATGGTTTCTGATTTATAATGTTTTAACTTATAAATTACATAATAATATATTTATGTGAAAAAAGAAAAAATTGGTAACTAAATAGCCTTAAATCTTTGTTTTTAAAGTGTTGAAAAAATAAATAACTATAATTGTGTTAATTGTAAAAAAAATATAAAACTTACATTATTAGTTGCTGCAACAGCAATAGAATCTTCATTTGGATGCCAACTAGAGTGTAAAATCTTTTTATTAAAATCTATCTTATCAACATCAATTAGATCGACTCCTCCGTTTTCTCGTAAGCCTGGATATATTCCTTTTGTACATAGTTTTTTATTTCCTCCAGCCTTTTTCGCTTTAAAAGCAGATCTGTCAGCTTGTAAAATAATTTCTCTATTAGAACATGTATCAGATGTATCAGTAGGATAAATCATTAAAGTGTTATTGTAACTTCCAGATAAAACATTCTTTCCATCTCCAGAGAAAATGCATTCAAATTTATCGAAAATACAATCGTTTTCATATAAGTCGCATAATTTCGATCTAAGTCCATCATGCATATTTATTACTTTAATAGGATGTTTTTCCATTGCTATATCCCAGATCTTAAGAGTAAGGTAGTCTCTGGAAAGAATGTATTTTCCATCATGTGAAAACCTAACATTAGAAATTGACGAAATAATTTCAGAAAAAAAAGATTTTGATGCAGGATCTTCTTGTTCCTCAAAGACTAATTGTTAATTAAATTAAACAAATATTGTAAGAGAATACATATTTACTTTTAGCATGTTGGTCACAAAGAGCAGATTGACGCATATCAACAAGCTTAATTGTACCTTTACTACTACTAAGCATAAATTGATTACAATGTAAAGGATGAAATTCAGCTGAAGTAATAACTTCTGTAAGTTCTTCCATATTCACCGGTTTAATATCAACAATATCTAAAAATGAATAAGTTAAATATAAATTAAATAAACTTACTAAATGATTGATCTGCTATATTTAAGTTCCATAAATTTATCCTCAAATCGTCCGCACTGATATATGTTTCCCCATCAGAGCTTATGCTAATTGAATTTATATGATAAGCATGCGCATTTGAGTATATTTTTTTTGGAACTGATGCAATAATTGTATCATGATGACTCATTCGTGGTAATTTAAGTAATTCAGGCGATGTAATATATGAAGAAGAATGAAGACCATCAGAAAGATTGTTTTCTGCTACAACTTTAAGAGATTTTTCGAATATTTTCCATAATTTTATAGTTTTGTCTATTTAATAAAATATTTAGTTAATAAAATGATTTTGTATAAACAAGTTTTATACCATTTGTAGATAATAGAAAATGTGCGGCATTTTGCCGTTTACACCATTTTATTTTGTTGATTTTCTCCTCAATTTCTAATGATTTTAGATAATCAAATTCAGGTTCATGGGATTGAAATTCAGTATAAAATCGGTATTCACAATTCTTTTTCTAAAAAGAAAACAATAAAAACGTATACTTATAAAGAAAAAAGTAATATACTGTACGATTTCTTTCAAATAAAACAACTCTGCCACCTTTGTCGCCTGTTGCAAGATAATCTCCAGTGTGATCAAATTCGACTGTGCTAATGATATCCGCTAATCACTTATAAGCACATTATGTTTGATGAAAATAGTATATTTTTAAATTTTTTAATAATATAGAATTATACCTTCTGTAATATCTTCTATATCCCCTTTGTCTCCGAAACATCTAAAACTATAAATATTTGATTTAAAATTTAAATAAAAAATTGTTTACTGGGCAAATTTCCAATGTGGACCTCCATCTCCATCTATCATTCTTCACTATTTTCTTTTCTCTTCCCTTCAAATTTCCGTTTAACTAATTTAATGTTTTTATACTTATTTTTCTAATTAAATATTAATTAAAATTTTCCCATTTAAAATTAAAACTTATTAAAATATAGAATGCTTTGCTTTTTATATTTACAGGAATCCTTAAATGTTTTTTCTTTTGATATTTATAGACAATTTTTTTGGTGATAAGTGTAAAAATTATATCGAGCCAATACCATTTATTATTGAAAATCAATTCAAACTGTTAAAATATAGTTTATAATTTAAAGATATATTATTTTTAAAGAATTGGGTATATCTAAGAGCAAAAGAAAATATAAATACTAAAATATGGGAAAAAAGTAAAGAATATTGTTTGAAATATTTAAGAATTTTTTTTGGAAAAAAAGTACTTAAATATTTGAAATTAACAAAATAAAAGCAAATAATAGTATAGGAAGTATACAATGTTATATAAATAAATTCAAAATAAAAATAAATCTTTCATTTTTTCATTTTCGAATTTCTAAAATGTACAATAATATGAATATTTGCTGCTAAAAACAGTATTAAGATATTCTTGCAAATAAGGATCATTTTTTATAAATACGGTATATATCTTAAATAAAAATAGAGAAATTTAATTTTACAAAAAAACATAATTGCAGAATACATGTTAATGAAACTATTTCTAAAGCCAAAAAACTAGTAAATAAGAAATAATTATGTGTTTTTGATAAAAAGATCCCATTAATTGTCTTTCATAAATTAATAAAAGGCTATTTTCAAATTAAACAGTTAAACGAAAGTCTTTTAAATGATAAATACTTATATGAAAACCCGTGTTTTTAAACGATCAGTTATAATAGACATTTATATTTAAAACATGAAATAAATTCCCTTTTTTAAGTTCTAAAATACTTTTTTGTACATTTTCATTCTGATTTAGAGAAATTCTTTAATATAATATTTTTTAAAGACAACCAAGATAGTCCTAAAATACTTAAGTAACATATCTACCATTTATATAGAACTACTTCTTTAATTGTCCCAATAGCAAACTAATTCTGTTAATATTTATAAGCAAAAAGAAAGTAAAATCTTACAATTTCAGTTGCATCATTTCTTGTTCCAACAATTTTTAACCGAACTTTAGCACCTTTTTCAACCAATTGATCCTCTGAGGCATAAGAAGGTGGATTCGATGTTGGATCAAACTTGAGATCAGAAGGAATCAACTGTATATAAATTTACAATTAAAATGAAAATCACAAACAACATATACATACATGACTTGATACAAATATCGAAAAAGGACCCACATCTGCAAAAAAACCCATTTTATTTACTGTAGAAACAATAGCATCAAGAACCTCTCCCTAAAAAATTTTAAGTTGTTTTTAAAAACGCAACAAGCTTATGTAAAAAGCTTTGTTGTAGGACTAACTCTAAATGGACGCCATACTACTGCTTTATAGCCTACTTCAAACTCTGCTTCACCTTTTCCTGGTACAATACGGCCTTTTCCAATATCAATTTTATTACTGTCCAAAACGCAGATAATATATCCATAATTTCCTGAACATGTCCCCTCTACATCTGACAATAGTTTTGCTTTAAGGTAATCACGCATACGGGGACCAAAAAAGGATGGATGTAGGGTAATTCTTAGAGTAAGATCTTTCAAAAAAAACTGACCGAAAATGTTAGCAAGAATAAAAATAAACATCTAG
Organism: Pneumocystis jirovecii RU7; assembly: GCF_001477535.1. NCBI lineage: Eukaryota > Fungi > Ascomycota > Pneumocystomycetes > Pneumocystales > Pneumocystaceae > Pneumocystis > Pneumocystis jirovecii. The sequence goes on from NW_017264792.1 coordinate 172,193, forward strand.
CACACCATCGCTGATGTTTTAAACACACAAGCTCCCAGGCATCAGTCTAAATAAACCTCTGTTAATGAGCAATTTTAAGTCTTTTATAAAGAAATCTACTTTTCTAAAAAAACTGCTATAAAACGTTTTTTCTTGTAGTTTTTTTCTTCTTTTTTCTCTTTAGCTATTAAAAAACACTCTTTGACTTAAATACAGCAAAACTATATACTGTTTTGTATTCAACAATGATAGAAATTGCTTTTTTTTAAAAAAATGGTTCGTTGATTTTTTTACGAATGTTCATTTATGATAAATTTAGAAACATCGTTAATAGATAAAAACTCAAAAACACGGGATATATTACTTAGATACGTGTAAATGGTTAATTTTTAAGGTTAAAAAGTAAGAAATGTCTTTTTTTTGTTTTTAATAATTAAAAAAAATAGAAACAAAAAAAAGATTATCTATATTATTAGAAGAATTGAAATTAAGAAAAAATGACAGAAGAAAAGCCTTTTATTGGTGTATATCGTTCACTTTATCCTTATCAGCCTCAACAAGATCAAGAATTAGTGGCAAAAGAAAACAGAGAATTAGAACTGGAGGAGAATGAGCTGCTTTATGTTCTTGAAAAGGGTGAAGATCTGTGGTGGAAAGTTAAAAAAAAGGCACCATCAGATCAAGAAGATGGAGATGTAGGATTGGTTCCAGGAAATTATCTTGAAGAAGTGAGAACTATGTTTTTACATAGTTCTATTAAACTATTTTAGTGTCAACCAATTTATCAAGTTCGGACATTATACGATTATGAACAGCAATCCTCTGAGGAGATATCATTCAACGAAGGCGAGATTCTTGATGTGTTTGATGAAGATAATGAAAATTGGGTTTTTGCTCGTTGTAGAATGTCATATGGATTCGCACCAAGTAATTATCTTGAAAAAATAACAGGGAATATGGCATCGCCTATTCATAATCCTAATGGGGCTCAGATAAATTCTAGCTCATCTCCTTTATTTGTATCGAATTTAGGCGTATCTCCGAATTCTTTAAAAAAAATAGATACATCAAAAGAAACACATTCTTCCGATTTATCTCAACATGGATCATCTATAAATCAATCATATAAAAATGCCGGAAAAGCTCCTGAAAAGGCATTTTTTCGTAAGACTTCTGAAAATTCTGAAGTTTTAGACGCATATGCTGTATCTAATGAATCATATTTTTTTGATACGTATCAAGATAGTTCTAATGAAAGTCTTAAAACATGGACAGTTTATGAAATTGATAAAAAAAAAAGGAGAAGGGGTATTTTAAGTGTTGGAAATAGTAGTATTACGTTTTCTAGTGATTCTGGTAAAAAACATCAAGTTTGGCCTATTACTTCCATTATTCGATATTCTTTTGAAAAAAAGCATGTATTTATTGACGTAAGTTCTGGTAAATCATCTATTTCTTTTGATTTTCACGCTGGATCTCTTGAAACTGCTGTTGAAATTTATTCTGCAATTGAAAACCTTGCTAATATTTCATGTTCTCCTCGTTCAAAAGAAATAGCATCTGCTGCTAACATAACGTCAACGTTAGATTTAAGTTCAGGAATAAATGCTAAAGGGATAGAGAAAACTTCATATAAAGATCGTAAATTTAGTAATAATGTTAATAATGATTATAATAGTGACAATGATAATGATGATAATAATAATACTGATGTTAATTATTTTAACCATAAACAATTGGAAGGAAAAAAGGGTATAGTTTTATATGATTTTGATGCATGTGAAGAGGATGAACTCTCTGTAAAAGCAAATACATATGTTTTTATTTTAGATGATACTACTAGTTGTGATTGGTGGAAGGTAAAACAGGGTGATTCTGAGGGTTTGGTTCCGGCTTCATATATCAAATGTCATTTTCGAGAGTTAAAAAGTATAAAAAAAATTGATAATAATGAATTGCAAAAATTGGAAAAAAAAACTAATAATAATGAATTGCAAAAATCGGAAAAGAAAAACCATGTAGAGAAAAAAATAAATAGTAAGTAAATTTTAATATAATTGTTCTGCAATTGATGAAATTAGAGCCGCAATTAGATAAAATTAAGACATGGACTGATAGAACTGGCACATTTAAAGTAGATGCGCAATTTTTAGGTGTTATTGATAATAAAATTCATTTGCATAAGCTTAATGGGGTAAAAATATCTGTTCCTTTATCAAAAATGTCAGCAGAAGATGTGCTTTATGTTGAGAGTATTGCTGAATCATCAAAGAATAAACAAAATACAGACACAAGTTCAATATCTAATGATTCTAAATATTGTAAAGCTAAAGATAAAATTGTTTCAAATAAGCATGAAATTAACACTACTTTGGAATCTAAAAGTAATTATGATTGGTTTGACTTTTTTTTGTCATCAGGTGTTAAATACAATTTATGTCAAACTTATGCTACAAATTTTCAAAGTGATAATTTAACTGAATCAAATTTATTAGATCTTACGTCAGAAAATATGCGAACTCTTGGTATAAGGGAAGATGATATTATTCGAATTACTAGATATATAAGGGAAAAATATAAGCTTAAAGATAAACCAAATATTCAAGAATCTAGTGTAGAAACGAAGAAATTAAAAAATCAAATAAACTCTGTTTTAATGACAGATTCTGTTATAAAAAAAAAAGAGCCAAATTCATCTACACTTTCGAATGGAAAGCTAAAAAATAGTGTTGAATCTCTGAAATCACAGCCATTTCAAACCAAGCATGTAATTGATAATGATTCTCAAGGTAAGAATAAAGAGCTTTCAGGAATTGAAGAAACACCGATGTCTGGATTTGATGATGATGCTTGGTGTATTAAATCGTCTAATACTCAGAAACTCAAATCACCTATTCCCTCAAAATTAGATGACTCTAATTCCCAATTGAACTATGTAATGAAAAACTTGTCTTTATCAACCCCTCCTATGAATCCTACTCATGTACCGCCTATTTCGGCTCAGATTCCTCAGGTTAGTTATTTTATTTTTATAAGAATTTTATTTTAATCATATTATTTTTATAGAAACAAGTTCAGCAAAATATTTTACCAGTAACACAGCCTGCTTCTCAAATAGTTCTTCAAGGTCAACATAATATTATTGAACCATTTTCAGCTCCGTTTATTAATTCAACATCTAATTCATCACGTTTTCAGCCTTTTTACAGTTATGGAGCTACAAATCCTTCGACTATTGCTTCACAACAATGTTTTTCATCATCTATTGTGCAACCTATTGTTTCTCAATTCCAACCACAACATGCATTTCAACCTCAGATTGGATTTGATCAAAAAGCTAAACAACAAGTTTTAGAAAATTCAGTTTACATAAATCCTCAGCTTTCAGCAAATCAGACCCATATTATGCATAATTCATTTCCTCTTGCCCAGCAAAGCATGGGCTTACCACTAAATTTACAAAATAATGGATATAATAGTGTTGTACCTGAGAAAACGGTTGTTGCACAGCAACCTTTCCAGACAGTTAATAATTTCTGTCGTTCAATTCCTTCTCAATACGATAGTTATAACCAACAGTCATTATTTTTTCAGCAAAATACGCAACAGTTACCAGATCAGCGCCAGTCATCCATCTTGCATCAACAGTCATCTAACAAGCATCAAACATACCAGAATAATCTTATTGCTCCCCAGACCTTAGAAAATGTTGGAAACGGTCCGTCTTTTTTAGCATTATCGCAACCTGCAAATATTTCTACGTCTTTTCAACAAACCTTAGTATTCAAACCTGTTCAATTTGGAGCGCCAAAGTCATCACAATTTGATTATCCAAAAAAACGTGCAAATTTAGCAGCAGCAAGTATATTTTTCTTATTTAAATGCATTTTTTAATAATATTATTAGCACCGGAAAACCCTTTTGGTTTTTAGTTTTTAATATATATTAGTTTTAAATACATTAAAATTAGCAATTAAATTAATTATTTTAATCATAATTTTATATTTTTTAGCATTTACTTTTTTTGTTGCTATAATTATTAAAATCTTCAGACGATTTAAACGTACTACGATTAAAATCCATTAGTTTTAGAAATATAGAAAAATTTAAAAATGACAAAACAAGAGAGAAGTGGTAAGTAAAGTACACTATTATAAGAAGAAAATATGTTTTTTTTCAAGTTCTTAGCTCTTAGACTCTTAATGAATCATGTTTAAATCCGTTTAAATAACAAAAAAATAATTTATTAATTTTTTTTTAATATTAATATATATGGCAAAAAAAAACGGAAAAGAACAGATAAAGAAAGGGTTGGTGTTTGAAGATAACATTTTTTCTATTTTTTTTATATTTTTTTCTATTGAAAACATATAATTAATTATTTTTAGGACTAGCTGTAGGGCTTAATCGTGGCCATAAAACTACTCCATATCCAACAGCTACTCGAATATCACGTAGAAAAGGTTGTTTGTCGAAACGAGTTTCTTTTATCCGGGAGATTATCCATGAAGTTGCTGGATTTGCACCTTATGAACGGCGTGTTATTGAGTTGCTACGTAATTCGAAGGATAAACGTGCACGTAGACTCGCAAAAAAAAGAGTTAGTTTTTATATTTTTTATATAAATATATATAACGCTATTTAGCTTGGAACCTTAGGTCGTGCTAAGAATAAAATAGAAAAATTAACGCATTATATTTCAGAATCACGAAAAATAACAGGCCATTAAGGCTTTTATAATTTACTAGCTTATACTGTAAAATTGTTTTTAATATAAATATTAAATTCTTAAAATATCTCATTAATGATTACAAAATTTTCATTTTGTTATTAGATGATTTCAATTCCTGATTCTATGATTGAATTAAATAACTTTCAAGAATTATAACCTACTTTTTTTATATTTGTTTGAAATTATTTTAAAATTAATTTTTTTTATATTTTATTTTACAGTATTGGAGATTTTAACTTTTAAAATGTTTTAAATAATTGTTTTCAAAATAAAAAACATAGTAATCTTTAATGATTTTATGTTAATGAAATTTACTATTACTATTTTTCTATTATAAACTTAGCAATTGTAAATAATACAAAAGTTAAATCATTTTTAAACATATATCTTTTAAAGAAAAATGAAATACTCATAAATAGTACAGAATGATTTCAATTAATGAGTAAATTCATTCAGGATATATATTCTAATATTCTATAAACTTAAACAAATGTTTTTAGAAATTCTTGAATAGCTGTCCGAATTTTTTCTTCTGTCTCTTTGGAAAGACTTGCTTCTTTTTTAATTGTCGCTAAAAGTTGGGAGAAATTTTGCCGAAAATGAATCTATAGTTTCATTAGTATACACTTTAATGAAATATTAATAGAATAACCAAAAAAGCTTGTTCAAATGCACCAATTTTTTCTACAGGTAATTTATCAAGTAAACCATTTACACCAGCATAAATCAATGGCACTATTGTTAAATTAGAAAAATGGATATAAGCAAATCTTTTTATGTATACCCTGTTCTTCAACTGGCATAGGGGAATACTGGCCTTGTTTCAAAAGTTCAGTTAAGCGTTCACCACGACTTAATGTTAGTTTTGTAGAAGTATCAAGATCTGAACCAAATTGAGCAAATGCAGCAACTTCCCTATATTGAGCTAAGAAAAGTTTTAAAGAACCAGAGACTAAAATATATTAATTATTTAAAAAATAGTATTTATGCAACATACCTTGTTTCATAGCTTTAATTTGAGCAGAAGAACCAACACGAGATACAGAAAGACCAACGTTAATAGCTGGTCTTATACCTTTAAAAAATAATTCAGATTCTAAAAATATTTGGCCATCAGTAATAGAAATGACATTTGTAGCTAATATTATTAGGAAAAAACAAAACGTTAAATTAATAATTACGAATATATGCAGAAACATCACCGCCTTGTGTTTCGATAATAGGAAGTGCTGTCAAAGACCCTGATCCATGTTTTTCATTCATTTTAGCGGCACGTTCCAAAAGTCGAGAATGAAGATAAAACACACTATTTCTATTAAAAAATAATTGACACAATAAACAACATACTCTCCAGGATAGGCTTCTCTTCCAGGAGGACGGCGAAGAAGAAGAGACATCTGACGATAAGCAACAGCTTGTTTTGATAAATCATCATATACAATTAAAGCGTGACGTCCATTATCACGGAACCATTCTCCCATAGCACATCCAGAAAATGGAGCAATATACTGAAGAGGTGCCGCTTCAGATGCAGTTGCAGCGACAACTATAGAATATTTCAAAGCATCATTTTCTTCCAATGTTTTTACAAGCTGGGCAACAGTTGACCTTTTTTGACCTACAGCCACATATACACAATAAAGTTTTTTAGATTCATCATTTCCACTATTTAACGCTTTTTGATTAAGAATAGTATCAAGAGCAACAGCTGTTTTCCCCGTTTGACGATCACCAATAATTAATTCACGTTGACCGCGTCCTATAGGAACCATAGAATCAATACATTTTAAGCCTGTTTGCATAGGCTCTCTGACAGATAGTCGAGGAAGAATACCAGGAGCTTTCATTTGAACACGTTGACGTTCATTAGTTTGTATGGGACCTTTACCATCAATAGGGTTTCCCAGAGCATCAACAACCTTTCCTATATTAAAGATACGTTAAAAAACTCCTTTTTTCATACCCTTCCAAGTAATGAAAGTCCAACAGGAACGTCAACAATACCACCAGTTCGTTTGACAATTTCACCTTCCTTTACCAAACGATCATTACCAAATAATACAACACCTATTTAAATCATTGACTAAGTAGATATAGCTTAATGTGAAATTACATACCCACTTGATCTGCTTCTAAATTCAAGGCCATACCTTTAATGCCAGAAGCAAACTCAACTAATTCTTCTGCTTGCACATTATTAAGACCATAAACACGAGCAATTCCATCTCTAATATTTCACATTAAAATAAAGCTTTTAAAGATAAATAATCGTACCCAACACTAAGTACACGTCCTGTTTCGCTTAAATTTGCTTCAGTAGATAGACCTCGAATCCTCTCTTCTAAAATTGAAGAAACTTCAGTAGGTAAAGCTTTATCTGAAATTCCTCTTTTTGTTAATTGAATTAATGAGTGCTTAGTATATATCTAATATTAATTAGATCAATAATTTATTTATTAAGAATAAAAAAATTTTAACACTAAATTTTAGCACTAAAATTTCTCAAGAATTGTATGAAGCACTCTTTCCGCTTTTCAATAACAATAAAACAAATATTTAATAGTCTTAATTTAATAGGATGTTTCATGTACATATAACTTTTTAGTTATATCATAAAAAATTGGTCTAAAAATTTTTTGAGAAAAAAAATAATGCACTTTCTAAATTATTTTTTCAATAAACTTTTGTAATTAATTTAATTTCTTTTCAACAATTCCATGTTTTTTATAAAAAGAGATCTTTCATATTTACTTACTGTTTGTATAACCGGTCGTCTAACAAGCGCAGACCAAAGCGGCACAGCCGTACGCGTAGAAAAATGCAGCATTATTTATGGTTTAAGTCTTTATTTTATCTTAAAGGTCTAAAATTCTATTTTTTGTTCCTTAACTTCAGCAAATTATGCCCTCTCGAAACATGGAAAAGTCTGATAAACGATAAACCCTAAAAAGTATAAAGGTTGTCTCGAAATATAGAATAAAGTTATAAAATTATAAATATTTAAGAATATTATTAAAGATACCAAAAATATATGAAATATTAGAAAGAATTTAGATGATAATAAGGACTCTTAAAAAAGATTGTATATATAAACAGATTGAAATAGATAATAAAAATTAATCAAATTCAATATCGTCATTTATATCATATAATAAAGAACCAGGAAATTCTTTTTTATTCAATGAAGGGGTATAAGCTGATACTGTAAAATTTAGTTAGGAAAGAATCATATTTGATATAATCATACATAAGTTTTTTTTAGATATGACTAATTGATATGAAAGAATTTCAGTAATTATAGAAACCAGTGATTTCATAGTATTGCAGGAAAGATAATGATCGTTATAATAATTTTCGTAAATAGAGTCGATAAGATCATAATATTTTAAATTCTTTTTTTGTAAAATTTTCTGATATACAGGATATGTTATTTTTGATGTAGATGAGCGATTTACTGGAGATGGTAATCCCATTAATATACTTGAAATAGCTACGAAAGAGGAGATTCGCTGCTGTAAAGAATGTTGCCACATTTTTTTAGAAGAAAGCATTGCATCCGAATAACTTAGAGATGAAAGTATAAAATCAACTTGTTCTATATCATTACAAGAATCTAAATAATTATGATGGAGTGCTAAAACATACGTGTCATAGTCTACTGGTATGGTGTCTAATATATCATCAGGATTTATTTTCAGTGCCCGTCTTTCATAAACTTTTAAATGAACAGGCAAAGAATTTTGGGGTAATGTATTCTCTAGTCTGTCTTCTAAAGAGTCGCCAACACGTTTATTGTATACAACTTTACCAATAGCATGAAATAAGCCTAGTGTAGTTTCTCTACTTGTAATTGAATTTATAAATAAAATTTGATTTTTAAATAATTTAGGTTTTTTACTATTTTTCTGAAAAGGTGCATGATTAATAAACTCTGTATCTGATTTTTTCTTGATTATTCCTAAGATAAATTGTAAAGTGTTCAATGCTGAACGAATGTCTCCACAAGATGATGTAATAACTGATTCTACTAATTCTAAATCAGGTTTTTGTGAATGGTATTCAATATTGACTATTCTATTAATTATTTTTTGAAGAGACAATTTTGTTATTGGATTAAAACTATAGAATTGTTATTACTGTGTTTATATAAAAAATCACTCACTTAATCTGTACAGTTTTTTCTGATTCAATAATAGTCTTACCTAATAAATTTTTTATACTCAATCCTCGAACCTCCTTAGTATCCATTTCATCAAATCCTTTAAAATCTACTTCTGTCACTATAAGTACAAGAGGATATTTATTTCTAGAAGATGTAATGTAACGAAGTATAAGTGACTGAAAATCATTTTCTTTAGAAATGTCGTAAAATGATGTATAAATATTTGGTAAATCCTCAATTAAGATTATTTTTGATTCAGAAGAATTCTTAATCGTTTGATCAAAATCTAAAGATGAATATTGTTTTGACATTAAAAGAAAATTTTCAAATTTTGAAAATAGTGATTGATAGTCTAAATCTAATTAAATTATTATAAAGTATTCGAAACTATATTTTAATATAAAAACCTGTATTTTCTGGTAATAAAGACATTGGATTTTGCCATTCTAAAATTTCAAATCCCATTTCTTTAGACAAAACATTAATTGTAGACGTTTTGCCTGAACCTGCTGGACCCGTAAGAATAATTAGTTTCTACATTTGTTAAACTATTAACAATATATAATCAGTTTGCCCTAACTTTTTGAGAATTATGTTTTAATACTCTTTGTAAACAATATCGAACTTCTGAAATTTTTTTTTTGCTAACAGCCAAATCATCAACAGTTAAAGGACTATATTTTTCAGACCACAATATTTCATCTAGTTTTATTAAAAATATTTCTATTAAATTATAAATAATAAATGCACCATTTTGTTTATCTGTTTTTTCTGTTTTGCTTTTTTTTGTAGCATGAAATGTTACCATCATATTTTGGCACTTTCCATGAATATTTTTATGTAAACGTATAGATTCTTTATCATCTTCTGATTCAGTTTCAATGATGATAGAATCGTACTCAAGATATTTGTTTTTAGATTGAAATAATGGTAGAGTTGATACCGGAATAATTTCATGTTTTTTAGAGTTTTTTGGATGTTTAAGAACTTTTGAGATATTTTTAGAAGCATTATCTGGGCTTTTGTGTATTTTTCGTCTTTTTAATGGCATTTTCTTTAAATATTTATTAACTCCTTATTCTAGTTCAGACAAAAAGCCTTATTTTGACACTGAATTAGTCTGAAAAAATCCAAAATTACCTATGGAAATCAATAAAAATATCCTATATATCTAATAACATTGTATTAAAAAAAAATCACGTCAAATAGCAATGTTTTTTTAAACGCCAGATGTTGATATTCAAGAATTCACGTGATATAAATCGACTTACAGAAAATCATTATCAGCAAGTGTTTTAATAAATCTTTTTTAAAAAAGAACAAAAAGTAAATTAGTAAATTTAAAGTATAACGAGATTCATTTCTCAACCGTTTAAAGGATTGTAAAAATCTGTCTTCGAAAGACTTAAAATGAAGGTTTGCAATGAAATTATCTTTTTAATAAATCAGAAGTATATTAATTAAAAAAATAGCCATGGGCCATACAGACAAATGCTCATAAAATTCCAAGGAATGTCTCTAGAATATCTCTCACTGATTTATCAACAGAAGAGGTCTCAGATAATGAGTTGCAGTTCGAAAGTGCATATGCTAGAATGTTGTTTTCTAAAGATATTAATTCTATTGAAACAGCGTCCATGCCTGAAAACGAGTATAGTGTTTGTAAAAAAATGGATAAGATGATATCTATAGAAAAACAAAAAGAGTTTCCGCGCCAAACTTTAAAACAAAATATACATCAATCTAATTCTGCATTACAAGCAATTACAAATATTGAAGATACCAATCAATATCATGTACCTGACAAAAAGGTATGTTTTTATTTACTTTATTATATTTATTATATTTATTTGGATTTAGGTTCATTTTATGTCAACAAAAAATCTAAATCCACGTTGGGATACTAAACATAATGAGGAGCTACAGCCAACATTTCATCAGGTATAACCTTTTAAAATTCTATTTCTAGGGATTTATTTATATCTAAAAAGTCGGCTGATTCATCTGTTTGTTCGAATTCTACTGCACTTATAACCATACAAACCAAAATAAATTATCAACATAATCAAGAACCACTTGTATCTCAGACGCCTGCTTTAAAACAAGGGTATATAAAATTTGTTCTTATAACTATTTTTTTATAATTATGTAGCTGGGGAACTAATACATCATCTTCAGCACGTTGGAAACGAGTTGGACGTACTGGCTTAGGTCCACCAAAACGTGCTGAACGACTTTCTTCTGAAAGTGCAGAAGGGTTCGAAAATACTACAGAAGTTGAACACGAGGATTCAAAACAACATTTTTCTGATACAGAAAAGCAAAATTCAATAACTTTCAATAATGATAAAGAGAATATACCAAAAGAATATATTACAACAGAAAGAAATAAATCATGTCTTTTTCAGGCGTTGTCAAAATCTGTCTCTCCAATAAAAAATCAGGAAATCTCATCAGGAAAACTCAAAAAAATGCAGCCTATGTTAATTAATCCAATAAATAGTCCTCATAATATGAATTTAGTTATTGAAAATAAAATAGTAAGTTTTTTTCTTTCAGTATATTACTTATTAAATTAGGAAAAGAATGACTCTACTCTGTCAACATGTACAATAAAACCTCCACTTGTTGAAAATTTACAAAAAGATGTACAAATAAATTGCTTTGAAAATCGTTCTATCAAAGAATATAATGCATGCCATTCGTCATTGATATTAAAATCTGAGAAAGAAGACTCGACTAATGTAAATAATGATGTTAAACCTCAAATAAATATTTCTTCTAACTTAGAAACTGGTTCATCTTTATTGCAAAAAATACCAGTAAAATCTAAATCTATTACCTTTGTATATATCTATATTTGATATTATGATTTAATATTTTATAGGTAAATTCACGACCTTATAACAGATTAGATCTTATTGGAAGAGGTGGAAGTAGTAAAGTATTTCGTGTAATGGATCAAAATAACAAAATGTTTGCTCTTAAAAAAGTCCATTTTGACAAAGAGGATAAAAGTGCTGTTGTTAATTTTAAAGATGAAATTGAATTATTAAAGAAACTTTCAGGACATGAAAGGATTATTAAGTTATATGATTCTGAAATTAATGATGCAAAAGGATACTTAACAATGGTAAAATATGATTTTGAAAAATTAATTGTTTATATGGTTTGTAGATATTGGAAATTGGTGAGATTGATTTATCACATTTACTTGCAAAACAACATCAAAGGCCATTAGATATAAATTTTGTTCGATTATATTGGGACCAAATGCTTCAAGCTGTGCAAGCTGTTCATGAGCAAAAGATTGTACATTCTGATTTAAAGCCTGCAAATTTTTTACTTGTCGAAGGATCTCTTAAATTAATAGATTTTGGTATTGCTAAAGCAATTGGAAATGACACAACAAACATTCATCGTGATTCGCAAATAGGAACTATAAATTATATGTCTCCTGAAGCGTTATCTGAAGTGCATTCTGCTACATCAGGTGGTCAAAAAATAATGAAATTGGGAAGAGCTAGTGATATATGGAGTCTGGGATGTATATTATATCAAATGGTGTATGGAAAAACACCGTTTGCTCATTTAACAATGTTTCAAAAAATCAAAGCAATACCAGATCCTAAGTACTTTATTAGTTTTCCAATTATGGCTTTTCCTATTTCGCATAATGAACAAAATCAACAAGAGGGTGTTAAGGTTGATAAAAATTTAATAAGGGTTATGAAAAGTTGTCTTGAAAGAGATCCGACAAAAAGGAAATCGATTCCAGAATTATTACAAGATCGGTTTTTACGGCCAGAAAAGCATTTTCAAAGTCATGGTCCAACTGTTAGATTAACATTAGAGCAAATGATTCAATTAGTTGAGCAAACAGCTGATGCAGTGAAATCGGGGAAGTATAATATAGACCAATTGAGGGCTGCAACTAGTGTAATATTCTTTTTAAAAAAATTAATATTCTAAAATCTTATAGGAGTCCTTCGCAAAATTGTTAGAGATACAAGACTAAAAGAATGAAAGTATTAATGATTATATTTAAAAATAAAATTTATGGTGATTTATAAAATATTTGTGAAAATTCTTAAATTTGAATATTTATCAAAGGTATAAATTTAATAATCAAAATTAGTTTCAATTTTGTAAATGGTATATCATTTTAATGTGAAATATTCTATACGACAAATATGTGACTCTACTTTTGTGTTTTATGTATTTTAATTTCAGAAATTCTAATTTCGTTAAAATTTTCTTTAAAACTTTTGTATTTACCTTAATATTGTATAATCTTGTTTATTTTTTACAATTTTTATACGTCTATGGCGACGTTTTTTTTTTATGAAGTATGACATAGGAGCTTTTGTTAGCTCTAAAACCCTTGCTCTACATGTAAAAAGTTTTTCGTCTATATATGGTTGTCCTTTTAATGTGTAATCTCTTGAGCCCAGTTTAGAGACACAATTTAATCTAATTATATCACCAGGAGTAACATCACGCAATTTTTGAGGAAGAGTTACAATGTCCCCTTCTGTAACAATAAATGGGCGACCATATATGTGAATAATAGCGTAATAAGAAGATTGAAGTCTGAATTTTTCAAAAGTACTGATGACTCGGAAAGATGTTAATTGAGTAGTAAAAAAAAAAAATCTTGGAAATATAAATATAGGTCTAGTCTTGTATGAAGAATAAAAATGTTTATTTTGTATTTTAAAATGTAGTTTTTCTATAAAAAAAGTAGTTTAGTAATTCGCGAACATTTATAATTTTTGGTTTAAATTTACCTTTAAAAAAATTATATTTAAGAGATAACATAAAAGATTGTTTTTTGATTAAGTCTAATGTATTCTGTAAGTTCATTTGATGTGTTTTTTCTATGAATTAGATTAATGACTTTTTTAGTAAAATTAATGATATTAAGTTTCGATCTACTTAACGTTTAAAATTTTTGAAAAAGTTTATTTTAAATTTTAATTGAAAAATGGTATTTTGATTTTCTTTTTCTTAGGTTTTTCTAAGTTTAATAGCCTCAAGGTGATTATATTGAAGCTCATATTAAAAGATATGGTCGTCGTCTTGATTTTGAAGAAAGAAAGTAGTTTTCTAATGTTTTATAAAATATTAAGATTAAAACAATGGTTTAGACGTAAACGAGAAGCTCGGGCATTTCATAGGGGATCTGAGTATGCAAGAAAATTGACAGGAATTAAGGCAAAGATTTACAATAAACGACGAAGACATGAAAAAATTCAAATTAAAAAGACGTATGGTTATTTATTGGGTTTAAATATTTACTAAAAACTTTTTTGGTTTAGTATAAGAGCACATGAAGAAAGAAATGTAAAACAAAGAGCTCCTAATGTTATTCCAGATGGTGCAGTGCCTGCATATCTCTTAGACCGTGCAGATGAAAAACAAGCTAAAATACTTTCAAATATGGTGAAGCAAAAACGAAAAGAAAAGGCAGAGAAGTACAGTGTTCCTCTTCCTAGAGTTCGTGGAATTTCCGAAGAAGAGATATTTAAAGTTATTAAGACTGGGAAAAGTAAGAAAAAGTCATGGAAACGTTTAATTACAAAAGCAACGTTTGTTGGAGAAGGATTTACACGGAAACCTGTAAAATATGAGGTAAAGATATTTTTATTGCTTTTCAAGAAATACCTGATCTTTTTAAAGAGATTTATAAGGTTTTTTGCTTTTATTTTTTTAATACATGTCTCATGTATCAAGACCTATGGCTCTTCGGCAAAAGAAAGCAAATGTTACTCATCCAAAGCTTGCTGTAACTATGCAGTTTCCAATTCTTGGTGTAAAAAAAAATCCTCAATCTCCTATGTATACACAACTGGGTGTTCTCACAAAGGGAACGGTATATTAAAGGAGAATGTATGACTTTTCTAATACAAATAGATTATTGAAGTAAATGTAAGCGAAATGGGTCTTGTAACATCTGGTGGGAAAGTAATATGGGGAAAAGTATTAAATTGTGATTTTTAGAGGCATTTATCTTATATTTTTATAGTATGCTCAAATAACGAATAATCCTGAGAATGATGGTAAATGCTTTTATTTTTATACATCATACTTATTTTTTAGGGTGTGTTAATGCAGTTTTACTTGTATAAAAATATTTTTTGGGCACTGTTTTATTGTTTATATTATACATTAATGAAGTATCTTACGGTTTTTGAATTGTATGTTTTTATATTGTTTATGTTGTTAACTTATATTCCATGCATAACTTGGACTTTTTTTTTATTTTTGAAAGTATTATAGGGATATTAAATATAAAGGCAATTTTGTCAGAGTTATTTATTATTACATACATTATTATGAATCATTTATTTTATTTTTAGAAAATGCATCTTATTTTTAATGGTAAACATATAGATTTACTTGATTGTAAAAAATAAAGCTTTGAAGCATGTTTTTTTACACCATTGTTTACATAATATTTTGTATTTTTACGTTTTTATAAATATCAATCGAGTTTCTTTTCGATATAAAAAATGAAAAGAAATCAAATTTTATGGTTTATATTCCCTTATCTGTCTATTTATGGATTTTCAGTATATGATGATGTAAGTTTTTATTGTTTAGTGTTTATGTTTTTCATAAAAGATAGATTTTAAGTCGCCCGCGTTATCAAGTCAAGTTTAAAGATATACCTATTTCAGCACAAATAGCAAATGATCGGCTTTTATATGATAGTAATACACACAATCAAAGTATAGATCATGAAATATTAAAGTTAAATAATGAAAAATATTTTTGTACTACACCTAAAGTTGAGCATGAACCGATAGATAGTGAAGAAACGCCTGATGCTAAGGCTAAAAAAGAAAATGAGACAAAAAAAGCTCTTGAAAACGGCTTAAAACTTATTTCTCCCTTAGAGAATAGCTGTATATATTATGTAAGGATTCCATTTTATTATTTTAATTATAATAATAAAAAGACAGTTAGAAGGATGGTGGACGTATGTCTTGTGCTATAATAAATATGCAAAACAATTTCACCCATTGGATTGGGATGGTTCTCAAAAAAGTCTTCGTATATTGGAAAATCAAAGTGAAATTTATTACCTTCTGGGAAGGTTTAATACATCTATAAAAGAAGGAATATCTACATTTTCTTCCAAAATAGAGTATAATGGAGATTCGTATTATATTAGTCAAAAAGTTGGCGGTGGTACATATTGTAATTTTATTCAAGAAAATCGGCATGTTGAAATTCAGGTGCATAGTTTTTCGTTTCTACAAACTATTGAAAGATGATTCTAACGATGTTTTAGTATATGTGTGAGCCCGATGCATATGATAAAATTGTTTTTGTTACAGAAATTTCCGCATGTTCTTATAAAATAGTAGTTCATACTTCAAGATTATGCAAAGAACCTTTTTTTAATCAACTAACTAGTAAGAATGCGCACGTGATTAATTGTGAAAGAATATTGGATGACGATGAATATGTTAAATGGATGAATGTCATGTTTCCGAAAACAACTAATTCTCAACATTTAGGTTTTTTGCATCCTGGTTCGCATAATCATATTTTTGTTCAAAAAAGTTCTTTGAAAAAAATAAATGTTCAAAAATCTTCGTATATTTATAAAAGTAAGGGAAAAGGCTTGCATGGTAGGAATAATCGGAAGGATGAACGTGTAACTAGATCGTTAAAAGAGGGAAGTCAGGAATATTTGGTATTATTGAATCATCCTGAAGAAACCGAAAAACCAAATAATGGGGAAAACAATGCAGGCACCATTTTTGTCACTACGATTTATGATTCTTCAACGTATCGTGATTTTCTAAACCATAAAAAAAAACATCAATTAAAAAAAATAAAAGAAAATATTCGGTTTTCAGAACAAATGGAAAAAGATGAAAATAAAGAACAAAAAACTAGGGATGAATAACAAAAAATGGCTTCAATTGTATATATATACGCATAGTCAATTACTATGTATTTGAAGAATTTGTTGTATTTCTACGTTTTATTCATTACAAGCATAAAAGTATGTATTTTTCAATTATTCTATATTCTATATACATATTTATATTGGACGAATGAAACGTCTCTGTCAAGTCGTAAAGACAAAAGCACTTGTCTTTTTCCATTGTTTACAATATATTTTTATAATACATTCATTAAAACTTATCGTGAAATGTATAAAATTCTAAACCATTCAATCGTATACCCCGTATAGAAAAAAAGGATGTCGTCGAACTCATCTAAGGCAGATTTTTTGTATAAAAAAGATGATTCCTTCAATGAATCTTCCCGCGTTAACCCATCTTTCTTTAAAGATTCACCTTGTGCCTTGAAAGAAAAAAAAGTATGCATTTCCATGTATATCTAGACACGTATAATGATTAACTTTTCAATTGATTGAATAGGTCAAGGATGAGTCTATGCTACCAAATGACGGAATACCAGTCAAAGTAGATGTTGATGGTTTCGAAACATGTTTCTTAAAGTCAAATTCAAAGACCTTGTCTAACGCCTTGTAATAGACGAATGCCTATACGTCAATCACTTTGAAAAATACTGTACATTGGAGCCTCAAGTAGACGATGTATTCAACAACCACGGAATGCCTTGTGAAGACACTTGTAGAGTGCTTGCATATTCACAGTCACTTCTAACAAGACAGTGGATCCAGCGTCTCTGGAGGAATTAAAGGCAACATGCTCCTCAATACAAAAGTGCCTTGAGCTTCGCTTCAAGTATTTACGGTTGTCTCTTCAGCGTCCTATAGACAACCCGAGACACCAGGATACATGGGAAATATATCCAAATGATAACCAGAACCCCGAAAACTGGCAAATACCGTCCGAGGATACTCAGACAAAATACAGGCTTGAGCCGTCTGGGGTTTTCCAGATCTATGCGTCCAAAGAGGGTATGCATCTGTCAGAACGACAGCAATTGCACTCTTTTCTGGCAATATTCTGGCGATATTTCTGACGCTGACGGCCCGACTAGACATGGACGCCAACAAGCCAATGCTGTCGATACCAACGGTAAACGATTTCTGTGCCGACCTCAAGAGCGTTTTCTCCGTCTCAAACGACGGCCCGGCTAAGACATTCGCCGCCGACCGGCTGGCGTATCTGGACTCGACATGGGACATTTATTCACTGCGCTTCGGGCACCAAGAGTCTCGCAGAATCAAGGTACTTGCAATCACCGCTAACACTACACTAAATACAAAAGAACATCCTCCACACTGACTTTTACTCTGTCAGAAAAGTCGATACCCATATTCACCACGATGCTTCGGTCTGTCTCTGCACACCAATGCCCGTTCCTTATGTCGGTAGTTCACCCAAAGGCACCTGCTGCAGTTCATCAAGTCCAAGCTCAAGGACCACCCCAATGTACGTTGCTTCCCACCCTTTCCCGCATAACCTCCCGTATAACCTCTGTAGGACGTTGTCCTTGTCCAGGATGGGCGTCCCTTCACACTAAGAGACTTGTTTGACTCTTTGGGGCCGTCCCCCGGCCTGGCCCCCGACGACCTCACTGTCGACCTCCTCGGCATGCATGTAAGTCCCCCACACTCCACACTACTTCCACATTA
The DNA here is from genome assembly GCF_001477535.1 of Pneumocystis jirovecii RU7. NCBI lineage: Eukaryota > Fungi > Ascomycota > Pneumocystomycetes > Pneumocystales > Pneumocystaceae > Pneumocystis > Pneumocystis jirovecii. The sequence continues at coordinate 190,658 of NW_017264792.1, forward strand.
CACCCACATCCTCACACTACTCACACCACCTACACCACACACTATATCACACCACCCACACTATATACCACACTATACACCATACTATACACCATACTATACACCACCCACACTACATCACTCATACTGCACACCCACACAGCACAGCACTGACTCTCAAGGCGTACAGGGACACCTTCCAGCGGTTCGACGTTTTCAACTCAAAGTTCAACCCCTTCGGGCGCCCCGCCTTCCGCTCCGTCTTCCTCTGCGTCAACAACCACCTCAACGGAAGGTACTTTGCCGAGCTCACCCGCGGTATTCCCCTCCCTTTCCTCCCTCTCCTCTCATCCTCCCAGAGGCAATCGACAGGCTCGAGGCCACCAAGTGTCACTTCGCCGAGCACAGAATCACTCACTTTGGACTGTCTGGCCTCCCCTAACCCTCCCCTAACCCTGCTCACCCTACAGCTCCCCCGACGAGTGGGACTCCCTTGCCGCTTGGGCTGTCGACCACAGCCTCTTCTCCCCGCGTCTCCGCTGGCTTGTCCAGGTTCCCCGCATCTACCGCGTTTTCAGGGCCGATGGCTCCCTCCAGTCCATGCACCAGCTCTTCAAAAGCACTCTCCTTGCCGCCGCCCGCCATGCTAACCTCCGTAGACCTTTTCCTCCCCCTCTTTGACGTCACCTCCAACCCCTCCCGCAATCCCAAGCTCCACATCTTCCTCCGGGCTGTCGTCGGCTTTGACACCGTCGACGACGAGTCCGTCCCCGAGAACGACCTCGACTTCGATCCTCCTCCCCCCCTCGCCTGGGACTTTCCCGACAACCCGCCTTATTCCTACTGGACATACTACCTCTATGCAAACCTCGCTTCCCTCAATCGCTTCAGGAGCGCTAGAGGCCTGAACACCTTTGTGTTTAGGCCCCACTCTGGTGAGGCCGGCTCGCTGTCCCACCTTGCGGCCTCTTTCCTCACGGCCCACTCTATCAGCCACGGCATTCTCCTCCGCGAGACGCCTCTCCTCCAGTACCTCTACTACCTCGCGCAGATCGGCATAGCCGTGTCGCCTATATCTAACAACGCGCTCTTCCTCGCCTTCTGTAAGCACCCCTTCCCCCTCTTCTTCCGTCGCGGGCTCAACGTGTCGCTCTCGACCGACGACCCTCTCCTGTTCCACCTGACCGACGATCCGCTTCTCGAGGAGTATTCGCTCGCCTCACAGGTACTGGCGTCCCCACGTTGCTGTGCCTGCTTACCCGCAGATGTGGAGCCTCTCTGCCGCTGACATGTGCGAGCTTGCACGTAACTCTGTTCTACAGAGCGGCTTCGAGCACCGCCTTCAGCGTGCTTGGCTCGGCGCCGCCCTTTCCGACGAGCACCGCACCAACGTCCCCGCTGTGCGTATCGCCTACCGCCGCACAACGCTCCTCTCCGAGCACTGCATGCTCCGCCGCGTTAGCCGCCGGTCCTCCGCGCCCGTAGCGCGCGGAACTTGCGTGTCTGCAGACTCAGCCTCTGTGCAACATGCACGCGTCCGACGCGGTCGCCACGGCTGCTGAGGGAGGTGTTGCGTGGTGGCCGCGGTACAGCTGCCGGCGCCGTTGCAGCGTGCAGCTGCGCGGCAGACGCCTCGCGTACGCGGCCCAGCGTAAAGTCGAGCCGCGGGCCGGCCTCACAGAGAGAGACGCTGGTAGCGCCGCGGCACAGCGTGTAGACGCGCAGGTGCGCGTGTGAGTCGGTCGCAGTAAGGCAGACAGCGTGTTGGAGGCCGTCGGCGTGGATGCGCGGAAGTGGGCCGCCAAAGAGGTCGAGGAACAGCGAGGAACAGAGGCGGTGCGGCGGAGACACGTCGAAGGGGGCGCCAGCAAAGAGAAGGAGCGGGCGGAGGCCGCAAGGAGACTTGGCAGAGAAGAGGTGCATCGGGTGGGCATCAGAGAGACAGAGTTCGAGCATGTCGAGGAGGGCACCGTCAAAGAGGCGGGCAAAGATAAGGACGTCACCGCGCTTACGGGAGGACGAAGCAACAACAACAAGCGCAGCGTGGTTCTTGTGTGCGAGGAATTCGAGGGAAGCAGGGTCGTCGAAGGGGTAGAGGGCGTTCGGGCGGGACAGAGAGACAGAGTCGGGAGCAAGCGCAGAGAGATCGGCAAGGATGCGGTGGAGAGCCGGAGAGGAGGAGGGGCCGCGGAGAAAAAGAGCCCTTTTGGGGGCGTGTGAGGCGTGTAGTGCGTGCAGTGCGTGCAGCGACATGCGGAAGAGGGGGTGTGCAGGCGGGATAGGAAGCGGGTGCACGGAGCGAAAGCGAGGAGTGGCAAGATGAACATAGTGGCGGCCGTGGGTGCAGTAGTGGCAGTGGTGGGGGGAGTGGTGTGGCGGCGAGGGGGAGAGACGGTGCGGGTGGTGGTGGTGGTGGCGGTGGTGGCGGTGTATGTGGTGTGGGGGGTGACGCGTCTAGCGCAGGAGCACCCACTGGTGGTGCCGATGAGAACGGTGTAGTGGGGGTGAGTGTGCTGCGTACAATGTGTAGTGTGTAACGTGTGTAGTGTATGCGCAGCGGATGGTATATAAGCGGATGGTGTATACGCAGCGTGTATCAGTGGACAGCGGACAGCGTACGCGCTGTGCATGGGCGGTGTGCACCGCACAGCGTATACCATGTATATATGCGTATATTGTGCGTATATATGTCTATATATGTGTATATATGCATACATATACTGCAGTTGCATCAATGTATACGATAGATGCACTAGACATGCTCTTGGATATACCACAGCTACAGCGCAGTGTATGCCACATTGTAGCATAGACATCAGACACATCATGTATATGCACACACTATACACAGCATGGTTACACCGCACAGTGCATACTGCAGTGTATACTATATACATGTTAAATTATACACTACACAGCAGACCACAGTCGCTGTGCGCTGCAAAGCTGTCTATCCAGCCTGTGCAGTGTGCAGTGATACACGCTGCGTGTGTTGTGTACACTTATGCACGCTGTATATACATACCATGCACTATACATACCATACACTATAATCATACACTATAACTATATATACCGTGTATGCCATATATACTATATATACTATACATACTATATATACTATACATACTATACCTATGATACAGTGCATTCATATACACTATACATTCATATACACAGTATACTATAAATACCATAAATACCATATGCCATATGCACTATATGCACTATGTGCACTGTAACTATACATACACACTATACACTATGCACACACTACACGCTGCATATACACTGCACACCATATATACTGTGCATATTATACATACTGTATATGCTATATACACTATGTATGCTATGTATGCTATGTATGCTATGTATGCTATGTATGCTATATTATATACACTTATATACACTATATATGCTATATGCTATGCACACAGTATGCTATGTATACACTATGCTTTGTATGCGTTGTATGCGTTGTATGCGTTGTGTATGCGCAGTGTACCCGCAATGCAGCAGCATATACACCGTGCTGTGTAGCAATATATGCACTAAACATATACAGTACATACACTGCTACACTGTACGATGCACGCGCTGCGTGCCAGTGGGCGTCTGTGCGTGTCTATGCATGTGTATGCGCGTAGTCTGTATGTCTGTGTATATTTGTGTGTATATGCATGTATATATGCGCAGTGCATGCGGTGCACTGTGTCAGCGGTCGCCGTAGGTGTGCAGTGTGTATACGCAGTATATGTATAGTATGCACAGCAGCATAGTCGCAGTGCATACACCGCAGAGTGCATGTGCAGTGGATATATTATATGCACATACGCCCATATGCTGTACTGCACGCCATGTGTGCTATACACGCTATATGCTATACACTATGCACGCTGCATGCTTTATATGCGCGTTGTATGCGCTGTATATGTATAGTATATGCGTGGATGTCTGTGTATATGTATGTATATGTACAGCGTGCACACCATGTATACGGAGTGTATGTACATTGTATGTGTATATCATACATATACGCTGTACAATATATAGTGTGTGCTGTATGTATAGTGTACAGTATATATGTAAAAAACATCTACACGACACAGGGTATGCGCGGTGAATATATGTTAGTGCTATCTTAGTGCTATCTTAGTGTTGTGCTAGTGTTGTATATTGGAGTTATATATCAATGTTATAAAGTACATGTTGAGTGTAATGTATAAAGGCATATGTTAAAAGCAAATGCTAAAACTGTTAAAAATATGCCTTAATGTTAAAGTACAAGTTAAGATACATGGCTATAGTACAATGCGGGTTATAAGCTGTAGAGCTGCAGATTCAAGACGGATACAAGTTGAGCAGTGTTAGGGCTAAAGCTGAAAACATAGTAGAGTTAGGGCATAGGCTGATCATATGTATAGGTTATATGTGTTATAAGATTGCACTTGGCAACAGCGTTAGGGCTAATAATAGGATCAGATAGGATTACAACAAAAGCGCAGGGGTTGCCGTAGAAACCAAAAGAAAATAAACTGAGAAAGAGTTGCTACAGCAACATGAGACCATGGCAACCATCATTAAAGTTAGGGTTTAGGGTTATGCCTTGCGAAGCACTCTTAAAGCGAGGCGAACGAGGTTAAGTCCGAGATCGATGCAGCACAAGAGAATGGCCAACGAGAAATTGTATCTATTACATTGCGGCAAAAGTCACAGTCAGAACACAGCGCCTGAAAAACGCCGATTAATAAGCAGAGATGGCAAAACTTGGTTACATTGTTTCCATGGCAACAATGATTGGCATACGAAGACTTAGGAACTCGGGACTGAGCATTGCCATGGTTACAAGAGCTAGGGTTGACGCGCCAGTTAAAGCGGTGTTTGGCTGCCAAAGCCGGCACCGAGACAGTGCTGTGCCGTACAGACGCAAGGATACATGAAAACGAGGGCCAAGGAGGCCGGTAGGGACGCCTCTCGTGTCCTCGGACTTTCTAGGCACCGGGTCATCGCTAGGACAACTGTTGTCATGGCTACTGTTACCCTGACAACAAGCCGAGATGAAAATGCTTTCCAAAGGCGTCTGTGAGGCGAGCCTTCCATCTGCGCAAGCACATCTTTTAGGCACAGCGCTGCGGCAAGAGGCTGTTTCCGCGAAAACAAGGGAGCGTTGTCTGAACAGCCAGGACTCGAGCGAGCACCGCCGCTCCACAGCAACACCTACCGCCGGCTGTGTTACCATAGCAACTATTTGCCACGGAAACCGAGCAGGGACACTCAGAGCAAAACGTGCTTTTAGCAGGCAGCAGGGCGCAGTGCATGCCGTCTCTGGCACAACTGGCTGGCAGTGCACTCGAGCTAAGCTGGAGATTGAGGGTCTTTCTGTAGAAACAGATATGCTGCCACAGCAACGGTAACCACGGCAACGAGACAGGTGAGCGGGACCCAGTCAGATGGCAATAGACATGATTGCATTGACAATGTCGCCGTCGTTCTCGCGAAGCGCTCTAACAGCCCTCGCACGAGACACCTTTGTCTGGTCCATGACAAGCTCAATATCCTTGGGAGAAAGGTCAGTGTCGTCAAGATCAACGGCATCGTCGTCCTCAGGCAAAGAGTCCTTAGGTGTATCGAGAGAAGCCTTGGGAGGAACAGAGGCAGAATGAGCAAGCTGCTGTGCAGCAGTAAGCTGATCCCGGGAACCAATATCCTCTACTTTGATTTGACCAAAAACAATATATATATCGGAAGAAGGCATTTTGTAGACCTCAGGATTGATGACGACAAAGAGAGTCTAAAAAGTGAGTGGAGAAGAGAAAAAAAAGGGAAAAAACGGATTTTGTGCGGGTAAAGGTGACACGGAGGACGCCGTCAATCTTTTTGAGCCCATGTTTAAGGATCTGTTTACGTGCCTTGGCCTCGGAGCGGGAAAAAACCTGGATATTGGAGCCAGCAGGAATATCAGAAGGAATATTGGCAGGATCAGTGTCAGAAGAAGAAGAAGAATCATTCTCAGGCTCAGGAGGGTGTTTAGAGGAGTTGCAGTCAGAATTTTCCTTAGGTTTCACCATCTGAAGAAGATTAGAAGGAATAAAGAGGAAGTAAAGAAAAAGTAAAAAAAACTGGAAATAAAAGAAAAAAAGAGTATAAACAAGGAAGAAAAAAAAGTAGAAAGTGGCAGAGAAGAGAAAAAGATACTTTATAGGAGAAAACATACCTTAGAAAACGGAATTGCTACGAATCAAAGTTGGGAGTGAGATCGTAGAGGTGAAGAATCATACGACAAAAAAATTATATTAATAGGCAAAAAAGCAGAATATCATAAATAAAATAATACAAAAAGAAGAGAAAAAGAAGGCAGAAAGAGGGAACAATTATGTAGTTAAAAAGAATATAGGTGTTAAAAAAGGAGGAAAAATGAGGGACTAGAAGGGGGAAGATTTCATGGAATGGGCTAGGACAAAGCAAAAATTAAAAACAAGGAAGAACAATTAACAAGAGAATAATTATTTTTAATATTTTAGTAAATATTATCTATGAAACAGAGACAGCAAAAAAGTGGCAATAATGTAAGATTCGAAACGGTGTATATTGAGATAAATCTATCGATGTAAGATTGGATGTGTAATCTTTGTATTTTAGCATAGTATTAAGATTATTTTGTATTTATTTAAAACAAAGGTTGAATGGGTTTTTTATAGGGCGGGTTTTTATTTATGATATAGATAAGTATATTTGATAGTATATATCGTGGAGATTCTGATTGGAATTTACAAATGTTTTATAATATTATTAACTGGCATATAAAGAAAAGGGAATAAAAATGCCAAAAATACAAAGAATTAGATAGGTAAAGATTATTCTTTTGTTAAAAAGTTAAAAACAAAAAATCTAAAGATTAAAATCTATAAAGGGGTTATCTTAGACTACAAAAAATCACATAGAATCAATAAAAACAGTAGACTAGAAATACACATTTTTTCCTTTATGTGTAATCTTTTTTATGGATTTTTCAAATAATTTTTCAAATATATATAACTATCGTAACTCGATATCTGTTAATATTATATAATTAACATAATATCTGGCAATATTTAATTAATAAAAGACCTCTCAAAGCAAAAAATGGCACTTTCAGATGAACAAGTGAATGCTGAAATGCAAAGATTAATCAATTTTATAAAGATAGAAGCAATGGAAAAAGCTAGAGAAATTCATATTAAGGTAAACGGATTATCTTTAGAAACAAGAAAATAAAACTTTATTCAGTCAAATGAAGATTCTGCTATTGAAAAGGCTAAAATAGTTCAGCAAGAAATGGCTAAAATTGATGAATTATATAAACAAAAAATGAAAAAAGCAGCCATGACCCAACAAATATCAAAATCAAACAAGATGAATTCATCAAGACTAAAATTATTGATAGAAAAAGAAAAAATCTTACAAGAAATTTTTGAAGAGGTTAAGGGAATAATTCAGGACCTAACTGAAGACAAAGAACGCTATCAAGAACTTTTGAAAGTTTTAATTTTACAGGTATGAAACAACTAAATACAAAGCCGTATAAAACATTTAGGGGCTGTATCAATTAATGGAAAAAAATATTATAATCCGTGCTCGTGAAACAGACTCTGCAATCATTGAAAAAGCTATTGATAATGCTGTTGATGTCTTCAAACATAAAACACATACGAATATAGACGTCCAAATTGACAAAGAATACCTTTGTTCAGATGGGTTTTTTTCCCTTTTATTATACTGCTTGTATTGATAATATATAGACTTGGTGGGATTATTATTTTTGAAGCAACTAAAAATATTTTCATTAACAATACATTCGAAGAAAGATTAGAATTATTAAAAAAAGAAGCCCTTCCCACCATTCGGCTAATACTGTTTGGGTAAAAATAATAACTTTATTAACACATTCTTATATATTTTTAGTCAATCGGAAAATCGTAAGTTTTATGATTAAAAAAGAATTCTAAATAATACGTTTATTTAATTCATCTCAATTCCAATATTATTCTATAAACTTCATTGTAAACGTATAATGCACTTAGAATATATCTTAATATAGTCCTATTTTTTAATTCGATGTTGCATTTTAATTACATTTTAGTCATATTTTATTAAAGTGGTATTCAAGTGTAGATTGGTGCATCTTTGAAAAAATGCCAAACGTATGAGTTAATCTTAACAAAAGCCTTTGAATCCTGACTTTAGCCTAAAAAATTAATATAATTTCTAATTTATATACTTTATACCTCTGTTCTAACAACAAAAGCATTCCTAGAGTTCAATATTTTTTCATCTACATTTTTCAATAATTTACATATTTTTTCAACAATTTGAATATCTTGACATGAGGATTGAGATAATATATAATCCAACATATATATGGCAATACATAATTCGAAATAGTTAGTATTAGAATCTATTGGAAAGAATGGTCGAGATGACTGTATATAATCAAGTATTCTTGAAAAAGAAAGATTAGGCTAATATCCAGATTAGGAAATATATGAAAACAAAAAAAAACAAACATTATCAGGAAAATTATCCGGCGGAATATGAGTATTTAGTAACATTGAAAACGCTAATGTAGAACGTAAAACCCTCCCATAAATATGTTCTACTGGAAATGATTGTAAAATACGTAATCTCATAAACGAGTCTTTCGTAATATTATAAGCAATACTAAACATATCAAATGCCTTTAGATAAAAATCAGAAAAAAGTATTGTCAATATTAAACTTATACTATAGATTGAAAATCTAGATTTGATATATTATTAAAAAGCTGAAAATAACATAAATATAATGAAGAACTTAAATAGAGCGCACAATTCTGATCCATGTAAAGCTTAAGTATGATTGAAAAAATAAGTAAGATGCATTGACGCTTTTTTATACGATTATGCCTAAAGTGTAGTTAGCCTGCATGTTATAAAAAACGAAAATCAAACTAAAATAAAATCATACAATAATGCATTCGTTAAAAAAATCAAAACCAGTTTAAGATTCACTATTTTTGAAAAAAAAATGTTATTTATATCATCTAAAAATAATTTAATTTTATTTTTACAAAAAAAAAACATACTATTATAATTTTTTATATTTTCAAATTCAATAAATGATTGAATATCTATTGCTTCACTACTTGCACCAAGAAGTAAAAAAATTCTCTTGATTTGAAATTCAGATAAAACATGCATCTGATAAAAAACTGAACTCTAAAAAATATTAATAAAACCAACAACATACGCATAAAAACAAACATATATTTTTAAAAGGATAGAAAAATATCCGTAAAGCAACATTCCATTTTCTTCTATACAAACTACATATATTAATATATTAAACATAATTATTAAGTTATTAAAATCATACGATTATCTAACAACCATTGTACAAATTTTGGAGAAAACTTATCGCCAGAGTCTGTCATATCCAAAAAATATCCTGTAATTAAAAGAAACGAAAATCTATCTTTCTCTTTTTTAATTAATATTAAAATTTAAAAATGCAACATTAATTACCCAACATCAACATATCACATTGCAATTCAAATTCTTTAGTAGATATGTCTTCTAAATCTATTTTTTTTATTTCATTAACAAAAAAGGACCAATATATTTGTTTTTTAAAAATATCAGTTTCATTAAGAACAGTTTGAAGTTCTTTTCTTTTCTCTTTTTCTTTTTTAAGAGCAATTTCAACTTCGGAACCAACAAAAGACGTTATATCGTCTAAATTAATTACTTCCACCTTAGATAATTCCTGAGCACGATTGAATGATTCATATCTTTTTTTCCTATTTTCTTGATCTTTTAAAAGAGTTTCAAGAGAAAAACAATATTCTGAAACAATAGGATCAATAGACTTTTTTCTAGATAAGGTAAAATCAATGATTTATATATTCTTTAAAATTTAAATTACTTTAATTTTTCAACATTTGACTTTTCAAAATTAAATTCAGTATTTAGTTCATTTTCAAAATTGAAAATTTCTAGTATAAAAAATTATTCATTTAAATTAATAAAATATTGATAATACCTTCATTATTATCCTTAACTAATTGATCTTTTATTGAGAATTCAGAAAAATTTGATACAGAGCAAGTTTTTGGCAAAAAAAAATCTGTTATAATTGTACTAGTTTAAATTAATCCAATAAAATTAAATAATAATACTTTTTAGTCTTTTTATTGTCTACACTGGAACATTTGTTATCCAATGACATGTTACTATTAACAAACACACTTTTTAAATTCTAAAATTCATTTTTAACTAAGATACGAGTCTTTAAAATTTAATTATTTCAATTATAATTATATAATTAAAAAGATCCAAGTAAAAATAACAAAAAAATAAAAATATAATAAGTTTTAACATAAAAATACCATATAAAGCTATTAATGAAAATATTTAGACAAAAAATTTAAAAATATCCAAAAATACTTGAAAAAACAGAAGATCATGTAAAATTTAAATATATAATTATAATATATTTATTGATACAATTCTAATTATAAAAATAAATTTAATTACCAACATTAAGTTAATAATTTTATTATAAGTTAAATTTCGAAAAAAACACTGTTAATAACTAAACATTTAAAATAACCAATAATAAATATTAGGTAATTATTTGAAAGTTATAAACTTTTTAATAATAATGATAATTATTATAAAAAATAGCTTTTACAATCTATTAAAAATGAATATAAAATTAAAATAAAGACAAACAAATTCAAAA